>NW_028244745.1:0-262632 GCF_964263255.1 Lissotriton vulgaris | reverse complement strand
CTATAGCTACCTCCCAAAAATCAGCTCAAAATACCACCAATGCAATATCTCCCCTCCAAAAACACTCTCTGACCAGAGACAATAACTATGTGAGGGCCTCCTCAAGCCTTTCTGATTGGTAAAGGATAGTGAAAAACTCAGTAGTGGAAACAATGAAATAGTACCAGACAAACATCTTTCTCAAAGATATAAATCATGTGTTGGCTTCACCATCACACTGAATACTCCCTGTTATCTAGTGAATGACAATTACAAACCTTTAAATGAAGTTGTGTCACAGGCCTCCTACTCATCAACCTATGAAGTCCTAATACTCCAAGTGGTATCTGATGTCTTCAGGCAAGAGATTGTCTTAGATAGCTCAGAGATGATTTCTGGAATCAACACTTTCATATGAGTGTGCACACTAGCTACGTAAAACTTGCTGTGGTCTCCTTCCAGGTCACCTGCTCATGTGAGATGCTGAGAGGTATGGGGGAGTCTTTGCAGGTTGAATGTTGAAACATCTGCCAATTGGAATAGAATTTCCAGAGCATCAAGGAGTCCAAGCATGTTAAACATCTAGGTTTGGAGTAGGATACCCTTTAAGACTAATGATTCTGCTAATCTTGGTCCCTGGATCAGTAAAAATGGAATGCTTCATAATGTTTATTAATCACAAGTTAATCCATATGTTTATGTATGGATAAATATGTATGAGGATGCCACTCTTTGCGTAATCAAAGTATAATTATTACATCATAATATATTCATGTTAATCAAATGTGTATTATTGACATTGGCCTTACCTCCAAGTAAGCCCCTGCAGTTCAAAGACCATTCACTGTTAAGCATAAGATTGAGCTCGAAATTAACTTTCACATTTTGCTTCTCATTTCAGGAGCAAGATAACAAGCTTAGCTTATAAGGGACCTTATTGTTTTCTTTAGAGAATGTTAGAGTGGATCATTTTAATCGACAGTTAGTTGTCATTTACATCATGTGTGGGAATGAGAAAGTGCCTCCTGTACCAGGCAGTCCTCACCGCTGATACATCCAAAGTCGTGCAGCTGATGTTAGGTAAGAGGTGAGTTTACCTGTTGGATAAAGATGGCGAAACCTGATTGATCCCAGTTCGGAGAAAGAAGTTCTAGGGAGATTGTAATCTATTTAACAGTAATGTAAATTGATACTTGTATAGCGCACTACTCACCCGCAAGGGTCTCGAGGCGCTTGTACGAATACCGCTGTGGAACCCATCCTGGCTTTCCTTGTGAGGAGTCCACTCCTGGGCACCTCCAAGGTGGAGGCCAGGCATCCTTAGCATTGTGGGGGCCATTGTGGAGATTAAGCAAGCTACTGCCCAGAGTTGCAGAATGGGACTCCATGATTGGAATAGGCACCGAGGCGAGAATTATCGAGTCCGTGGAATTTTGAGCCCAAGACCCGCTGAGGCGGGGAATTGAACCCTGGTCCCAGGCTAGACCTCTGCATCAGGGTCTGCCGCTCTAACCATTGAGCCACACTTCTGCCTTAGAATAGTTTTAGAAGACCCTGTCCTGACTTTAATAAGGGAAGTCCTTTACCTAACTCTGACTAGATTCCATATTCTTGGTTCTTGAATTGAACTCTTGAATGCCCTGCACCTTTATTTGGCCCTGAAACTATATTTGGTTAACTTCAGACTGACACCTTCTGATGAGGATTTACATTTTGCCATCCTTAAATACCTTACTTAGGGAAGTTACTAAATGGAAGTGATACTTTCTTTGCTTTTCATTTTGTACTCTTTATACAATGTATGTTACCATCGTCCTAATCGTATTCTCTTGAATTGAATGCCTTTATGAAACTTTGCTTAAACTGAGAAATGATTAAGTAAATGACTAATGGCTTCATTACGACTTTGGTGGTCAGGCCGCAGTGTTCACATTGGTGTCGGATTGACCGCCGCACAGTTGGCAGCCCTACCACTGAATTATGATTTTAGCAGTCTGTTATTTGTAGGACTGGTATAGAACTGCTGACTCTGACAGCTGTCCTCCAACTGCGGAGACAGCGGTCTTGGGAAAGCAGAAGCCATAGGACGGGACAGAGATCTTGATCGCCATCCATGTTACAAGTTGGCTTTCCAATGAGCCGACACGTGGCTGTCTGAACGGCTGCTTCGTGTCGTCAGAAACAAAAGATATAGGGCCCGATTCACGAACTAACTTAAGACAAATTCCTAAACTTACTACTTTTGGTATTCACAGAAGTTAGGATTTTGTATTAAGACAGACTTAAGACAGAATCCTAACTTAAGTCTGTCTTAAGTCTGTCTTAAGACAAAATCCTAACTTCTGTGAATACCAAAAGTAGTAAGTTTAGGATTTTGTCTTAAGTTAGTTCTCTGTATCGGGCCCCTATGGTGAATACTCACCCATTTCCTCTTTTCCCCTGTAGTCTCCAACATGGGTCCCTTCCTCCAGGATCCCCCTTAACATTAGCATCTTGACCCCGAAGAATACGATCCTGTTGGCACCAAAATCCAGGTAAGTCTGTTGTGCCAATTTACCCATTGACTGCACTGTGCACATATGGTCCAGACTCCACCAATCAATAAATCAATCAATCAATGAACTTGTAAAGCGCACTACTTACCCATGAGGGTCTCAAGGCGCTGAGGGGAGGGGGTGCTGCTACTGCTCGAAGAGCCAAGTCTTGAGGAGCTTTCTGAAGGTGAGCAGGTCTTGGGTCTGCAACATATGGGTGGGGAGGGTGTTTCAGGTCTTGGCAGCGAGGAAGGAGAAGGATCTGCTACCAGAGGTTGTTCGTTGGATGCGCGGGACGGTGGCGAGGGCGAGGCTGGCGGAGTGGAGCTGGCGGGCGGGGGTGTAGAAGGTGAGTCACAGGCCTCCTACTCATCAACCTATGAAGTCCTAATACTCCAAGTGCTATCTGATGTCTTCAGGCAAGAGATACTCCAAGTGTTATCTGATGTCTTCAGGCAAGAGATTGTCTTAGATAGGACACAATCTGTTGTTCAGGTAGGCTGGTCCGGTGTTGTGAAGTGCTTTGTTTCTGTGGGTGAGGAGTTTGAAGGTGATCCTCTTGTTGACGGGGAGCCAGTGCAGGTCTCTTAGGTGGGAGGTGATGTGGCTGCGGCGGGGGACATTGAGAATCAGTCGGGCGGAGGCGTTTTGGATGCTTTGTAGTCATCGCAGGTGTTTGTCCAGAATTCCTGCGTAGAGTGCATTGCCGTAGTCCAGCCTGCTGCTGATGAGGGCTTGGGTCACCGTTCTTCTGGTTTCGGTCGGGATCCACTTGTAGATCCTGCGAAGCATGCGGAGGGTGTTGTAGCAGGAGGAGGAGATGGCGTTGACCTGCTTCGACATGGAGAGGGAGGAGTTGAGGATGAATCCTAGGTTGCCAGCGTGGTCCGTGGGCGTTGGAGCTGTTCTCAGTGTGGTCGGCCACCAGGAGTCGTCCCAGGCGCAGGGGGTGGGGCCGAGTTCAGCTTCAGGCGGCTGCTCCTCATCCACTTGGCGACGGCCTTCATTCCCTCGCGGAGGTTGGTTTTGACGGTGTGTGGGTCCTTGGTGAGGGAGAGGATGAGCTGGGTGTCGTCGGCGTAGGGGATGGTGTTCAAGTTGTGCTGGCGGGCCACTTGTGCGAGGAGTGCCATGTAGACATTGAACAGGGTCGGGCTGAGGGATGAGCCCTGGGGTACGCCGCAGATGATGTCAATGGCTTTGAATCGGAAGGGTGGGAGGCGGACTCTCTGGGTTCTGCCGGAGAGGAAGGACGAGGTCCAGTCCAGGGCCTTCTTCTGGATTCTGGCTTCTTGGAGGCGTGTTCTTAGTGTGTGGTGCCAGACCGTGTCGAAGGCGGCTGACAGGTCCAGGAAGATGAGGGCTAAAGTTTCGCCGTTGTCTATTTGGCGCCTGATGTCGTCTGTGGCTGCGATGAGGGCTGTCTCGGTGCTGTGGTTTCGTCTGATATTTTCAAGAAACAAAGGTCCTAAGCCTAGAACATTATTCAAAATCAATGTAATATATACCACAATCGGAAACTATATCTTCTTTTCCTATACCCATCCGGGTAAAGAATTTATTTGTTGAATGTAACAGGTTTTTTAGGTTTGAAATACAATTTCACAACAAACATTTCTGTGTGAAGTAAAGCACAAGCCTGTGCTGTACTGGAAATTAGAGGAAAAAATAAAGGAAAAGGATATAAAAGAAAGAAAGAGCAGTTTACTTCAGGCAAGAAAGGGTGAGCAGAACTGGGTACTGTTTTACATCAGAATTGACAGTGATACCCAGAGTAGTCCATATATAGCAATAATCACAAGTTAAACTGTATGTCTACTAAACAAAGTCGACGGCGTTTCGATCCCGTGCTCAAATTATAATGGGATCATCATCAGGACTTAGTATTTATATTGCCTGGTATTACAGTTGTGTTTAAGCCCACAGTGGAGGGGTTCTCCTGGTCTGTACGTGCTGTCTTGGGTGGGCGTTTGGAAGGCAGGAGTGGTCGGTGTAAATTCCGAGTCACAAGTGGAGAGTCTAGGCAGGTCTCGTTTAAAGGTCCCGTCCTGTTGCTTTGAGGTTGCGGTCGATAAATTATTCGATCCGCATTTTTTTGTGGAACCTGTCCGTGCTACGGTCGGTAAGATACACAATCCGCGCTGATTAGGTCCATGGACGAAGTGCCGATCCACTGGTGCCCGTACGTTGCGTTGCTTATGGGCTGTGTGGCTGTCTGGTGTGTGGTCGTGGAGCCATTTCTTCTCCAGCTTCCGGCATGTACATTTGGAGGTCTAGAGTTCTTCGGTGAACCAGGCGGCTTTCTTGCTAGGCTGGTTGATGGAGGGTTTCTTGAGCGGGGCCAGAGTGTTGGCGCAGTCGTCCATCCACTGTCTGATGTAACGGCGGCGGCGTCTGTGTCGATGGGGTCGGTGGGTGGGTTCGTAGGCAAGGGTGGAGGTCAGCTGGTCTTTGGTGACTTTGCTCCAGCAGCGGCAAGGCAGCATTTGGGTGCAGTGGTACGTGGTTGGTTTCTTGAAGGTGAAGTGGATGCAGCGGTGGTAGGTCCAGTGGAGTTCGGTGGTGTGGTTGAAGGCGATGTGGGTGCTTGTGGAGAAGACGAGGTCGAGCGTGTGGCCGGCGGCCGAGGTTGGCGATCAGGGTGGCGGAGTTGGTGTCGTTGTTGTTCTCGAGATGGAAGTTCAGGTCCCCGAGGAGGATGTAGTCCATGGAGGCTAGTGCGTGTGTGCTGGCGAGGTCGGCGATGGAGTCGCTGAAGAGGGCCCGGGGGCCGGGAGGTCTGTACATGAGTGTTCCTCTGAGGGTGGTGTTGGGGTTAGTTTGGATCCGGAAGTGAAGGTGTTCGGCGGAGTTGAGGGAGTCATCTGCGAGGGTGGACTTGTGGACGATGGCTATTCCTACTCCAATTCCGTTGGTGCGGTCTCTGCGGAGATCTTGTAGCCGTCTGGGATGGCTATGGCGATGTCAGGTGCAGAGGAGTCAATACACCAGGTCTCGGTCAGGAAGGCCACCTCTGGGGCAAAGATGTCGAGTAGGTCCCAGAGCTCAACGGCGTGTTTGCGTGCGGGGCGGGTGTTGACTAAATGCTAGCACAGGGCATATTTCCATGTGTCATGCATGTGTGTACATTCCACGTTTGTTGTGAAAATGTACTCACCTACAGTAACAAATTCCCAAATTTGTGCACTTCCGACAATTACAACTGCGCTGTATCAGGGGTAACTTCGTAATACGGCGGGAGGAAGACTGCAGACTCAGTGGTCTGTTTCGGACTGCAGCCACATCAGTCTGGCGGTCGGGCCGCCAAAGTCATAATGAGGCCCTTAATATGTAACTTTTAATAATCCGCTAATAAACCTCCATGGTTTAGAAACCATCCTGCCTATCATTCTTGTGGAACCAAATACGTTTCACTTTAATTTGACTTTGCTGTGCTGACGCTAGCTCTCAGACTACACATTTAACTGATATCTAAAGGTCCATACAACATGTGGCATAATCTGTTTGATGCATACCAATACATCGCATTTAAGGTAAGTGTTGGATAGTATAGGGATAAGAATTACTATTCTAACTCCAGTGAGTGCAACATTAGGGTAAGTGTTGGATAGTGTAGGGGTAAAAATTACTATTCTAACTCCAGTGAGTGCAACAGTAGGGTAAGTGTTGGATAGTGTAGGTGTAAAAATTACTATTCTAACTCCAGTGAGTGCAACAGTAGGGTAAGTGTTGGATAGTGTAAGGGTACTATGCGTTGTAATGGTATGCTTTGTAATGACTTGCGATGTAATGCCTGCATTGCAGTGACATGCGTTGTAATGATATGCGTTGTAGTGACATGCAATGTAATGGCTGCCTTGTAATGACATGCTATGTAAAGGTATTGCGATGTGATGACTGCGTTGTAAAGGTTGTTTCCCGAACCCAAGGTATAGACAATTGTGCTGTATCAACCCAATAAAGGAAGATGCTGTTCTGGAGGCATAGTAAATTACGGAGGCCTTCTTCAACCTTCTGCATAATGCACTGGAAACCAGCTGCCCTTAACACCAACTCTCACAGAATTCTACCGAACATTGGGGCAAATTCTCAAGGAGCTATCGCCGAGTTAACAACACTTTATCGCAGCCTAAGTTGCAATAACTTTTTCGCCCCATTCACAATCTTGTGTTAGCCGCCCATAACACCAGTTTACCCATGGTAGCAGCTTCAAAAAACATCGCCACAGATGACCCAGGCAACTATCACTAATGAGATGCAGAGTAGGCATCCCATGTCAAAAGCCGTGACAACACCGCTATCCAACATTCTCAACGACCAGGCAGATCGGCGATAAGAACCCAAAACAGGCGATAAGGCTGCAGGAAATTAACACCTGCTCTGACCTGGTGAAAAAACGGATGACAGCCTGCACCACATAAGGGAGCCCAGACCAGACCCACACCTGAAGAACAACAGATGCCATGGAGACAAAGAACATGTGGGCCGGACACCTGAGAGGGCCACAACACCCACCCCGCCGCCCCCACGGACACCCACTGCCCCCCCGGACCAACACTGAGGCAGCGCAGACAAAGACAGCGACCCTCTGAAAATGCAAAAACCTCACAGACCCAACACCAGAGAATGTCATTGCCATCACATGCTCAAAGGGACAACCCTCCTCCGCATCCTGACCAGCATTGCCCACAGGCTGACGTACCAACACAGCGGACAAGCAACATCCCACCTCAGACAAAGCTGCTGGTCGTGATGCAAGCGTGGCCCCTGGTACCCTCCAACCAACATCCGCCGGAGACGGAGGAGTCACACAGCCAGGCCAATCCAAGTCCCTCACAATTAAGCATGGGCGGAAAATCCGTTCCGCTCGCAGATTTTGCAGATTTTCGGTAAATTCGCAATCCGCGAACTCTCGCAAATTTACTGAAAATCCGCAAATTCGCACGCAGCGGATTTTTTTTCTTGGTGATACAATATTGCGCCGTGCGGCGTTCACTTACCGTCATTCAGCGTTTGCTGAGTTGTTTTTCTCGATATTTTGCGAGTGCTGTGCTATTTTGGCGACGCATCGCGAGAGTTCTCAATTGCGAACATGTAGGTGCGGCGGGCAGCAACAATCTTGCACTTGCGAAATTACAAAATTTGCAATCCTCACAGCAGGCTCATAGAATAGGTACAAGTAGGCCACAAAGGTCCTGGAAAAAAAAATTGCACTGCAACAGAAAGCAAATTACAGATAAGGAAGCAGGTGCCAGACTGGAATTTTAAAACAGTGACACAATAATAAATCAACCCTAAATTAATTCATGTCAGTTGAAGCAGGGCAGGTGTGCTTGCTTCACCCCCCCCCATAATCTACAGTGATGAACCAGAGGGTGGCATTGATGTACCAGAGGGTGGCATGGGTGAAACAGGGTGGCAGTGGTGAAACAGAGGGTGCTGTGAACCTGTGATGAATGAACCAGACGTAGAAACAACATAGTCGTGACCGTTGCGAGCCGACAAGTAAGTTCGCAATTGCGAACTGGTACAAAACCCCCGCGAACTGGCAGAAACCCTTGCGAACACAAAAAAAAATCCGCAAATTCACGAGAATTCGCGGATTGCGAGTTCGCAAATACGCTAATTCGCGAACGCCAGATTTGCAAAATTCACCCATGCTTACTCACAATGGTCATGGATGACACCATCAACTTGACACCCCAACACCCCAACTATCTATACTTCCCACACACTGTGCAGGAACAGCCAGAGAACAAGCAAGGCGTGTACGCCACAGCTGGCTCCCCGCAAGTGTCAGGGGCAATTGACTGCACACATTTCCTACTAGTGGCCCCTTGCAACACAGCACACACTAAGCCCCGCCAATGCTCCTGCAAACCACCCAGGCAGTCTGCATGATTCCTACACCTTCCGACAGCCCATCATCAACCTGCGCCCCAAGGATGGCACCCACAGAAGTGCACTGCTCGTTGGCAAATGGCAAATGCACATACCACACACTTCAACTTCACAATCATGCAACACACAACACATGAAATGCACACGTCACAAGCACACATACAACATGCACACCCACTAGACACGACAACACAACTCACTGTGGGAACCTGGGCCTGCCATGTACATTAGCCATCAACGGCATGGCACCTCGGCCACACAATAGCAGAATGTCGGAAGAGGTGGGGACCAGGCATGTGTGATGGAAGTAAGTGACCCATGAATGATACTGTAATCTCCAAGCCCGAGGCCTGTGACCTTGGCAGCCACCTCAGACCATCACAGCCGCCACGAACAAGGCCCGTAGCACTCCTTACTCATTCACGTACTCCTCCGGCATGCACAGCGGACAAGTAGCTCACACATTTGGAACTGAGTCTTGATTACACCATGGCAGAGCACATTAATAAGGGATGAGTTCATGTCCCTTTACTCCCTTCGATGTATTGACACAAAGTCTGTGCATAGCGTCACAACCACATGTGCATGTGGGCCCACGCGGACTACTGCCCTCGGTCTATGCTGCACACGAGTAGTTCACACATTTGGAACTGAGTCTTGATATCTGATGTGCAAGTTCATATGTCCCTGGGACGTTAGATGTCACCATACTCCCTTCGATGTGGTGCCACCAGGTCGTAGTAGTACATCACAGCCGGAAGATTCTGTGGGCCCACACGGACTACTGCCTGCGGCCTACGCTGCGCTCAAGTAGGTCAGAGATTTGGAACTGAACATCAATTTTTCAATGGCAGAGTACATATCATTGCACGCAAGGAGAGGTGTAAGAGGAAGATGTGTTGCAGTCAGGAGGAAAAAAGGATCATCTTTACGGAGGTGTCCGAACACTACCGATGACTGCCCTGGTGTCACTAACTCTGTGCATTGAGAGCCAGCCCCAGTGCCACTAAATCTGTTCCCCGACATTCATGGACACTCTCTGGTCCTACATTGGTGGCGTCTGAGTCTATGGACTAGGGGGCAGTTTTCATCCTCATGTAGCTGATACTAAATTTGTTGTGGCAAGGCTGTCACTTTTCACTCCCCCATTTGCTGCTTCCGGATAACATCAGACCTCTGCATCATGCCCTGGAGGACACCTTCCACTGTCCCCCGCAACCCTCTGCCACATTTACCTTCGACATCGATGATGACCCGCTCAGGCTGCGTAGCCCTACATCAGTGGACCACAAGTCACCATCCTGTGGCGGTATGCCTGTCCCGGCCGCTGTGCATCCAGGGCCACTAACTCCGTGCAGCTCAAGTCAGGGACCCGGTTTGATTCAATATTTGATTGCCTCTGAGACAATGGCTTTGGGGTTGTCAATGCCATGGGCCTGATTCACAGAATGAGTTTAAGACTCAATCCTAAACTTACTACTATTTTGGTATTCACAGAATGCGCTTACTACTTTTGGCATTCACAGAATTAACTTAAGACTCAATGCTAACCTTTCTACTATTTTGGTATTCACAGAATGCACTTACTACTTTTGGTATTCACAGAAGTTAGGATTTTGTCTTAAGTTGCTCCAAACTTCTGGAACTTTTTCCTGAAGCTCCTCTCGGGGGTCCAAAGTGTCCAAAACACAATGCAAGGGTCTGGAATCTCCAAGATGGTCCTTCAAAAGGTTAGAACTTCAGTTATCACAATAAACTTGGACAAAACCCTTATAAATCCACCGGAAGCACTCCATGCTGTGGATTCTTGGTGGTGATGGTACAGGTGAGCTGTTTTGCTGGAAGTCCACTTTTTATTCCTCTTGAAGCAAAGTACAGCAAAAGGGCAGTAGTTCAAGTTGATGCAGCAGGCACAGTCTGTCAGAATGCAGGTTATGATGGTGCAAATCAAGTTTCCAGCTTGGTAAGACTTCTCCATCTCTTAGTTTCAAGCAACAGATCTGAGGGGCTCTGCTCCACGCACATGTTTATTCAGTGCTCTCGGAGGTCAAGCAAGAGAGCACTCCTGTCCAATGAGGTGCAGGGTAACACACCTGAGCATGATACTTCCTCCAAAGTGTGGCATACTCTTTTCATAGAAAGCACTATTCTCCCAAAATCCAGCATGGCTGAAATCTCAGCAGAGGAGCAAGAAATAATTAAATCAATCTACAATATGGCTCATTTCCATAGCTCCTCTCCCCTACCATCTGCATATTCCTGCCTTAAGCCTTGAGAAAGACTTTACTATAACGGGAGGAGTGAAATGTGCACTTTTTCTATCCACCAGGGTATAAAAAAAAAACTCTTTTAGAAGGGCCCTATTTATAAGTAATTGGCCCCCAACCCTGGGACACCTAAGGGATACCCTGGGGGTAACAAATATGCCACAAATATGCTTTTCACTTTTTTAAGTGACCCTACCACCAAAGTCGAGTTTAAGCACAATTTACATTTAAAAACAGTGCTGCAACATAGGGCTGGTTTTAAAACGACCCCAAGCCACTAAACGGCCATGCCCTATTATGGACTAAAAGGGAGTTTTAATCCCCCTGCCATATTATATAATAGGGGCTTCTAGGGTATGTCATGTCAAATATAAGTGTACCCTAATATATAGTGTACCCTCATGTATGTGTGTATGTTTACTCTGTTTTCAACATAGCACTGCCCTGGGCCTGGTTAGGCAGAGCCCAGGGACAGTCAGAATCAGTTACCACCAATAGCAGTTAGTTAAAGGGCATTACCTTGTACTAATAATGTCCATCTGCTGTGGAAAATGTTAACCTCCCTTTGCTCCCTCTGTGAGGGCAATCTGCCAGTAGCCTGAAGTCAAATCAAAGGTACTCAGGTACTTAGCAGCTCCTCAACTGTCAATAAGCTCATCATCTCTACGTATAGGGTGAGAATTCGTTTTTGTGACTGCATTAAGTCCTCTGTATTCCACACAGAATCTTAACTCTTCCGTTCCCCCTGGGGACTAGGTTTGGGCACCAGCACCACTGGGCTGGCCCATGGACTGTCAGAAGGTTCAATTTGCCCCAAATCCTGCATCTTAGCAACCTCAGCCTTGATGCCTTCTCTGACATGATCAGATAACCTGTACAGTTACATTTTGACAGCTGGGCTGTCATCAGTGTCAATGTGGTGCACACACCACTCAGTGATACCTGGGGTCAAAGAGAACAGGCCAGCAAACTGCTCCAGCACCTGCTTGCAGTCTCTGAGTTGCTGGTCCATCAATTTGGGAGACTGTACCACTCCCTCCACTGAACCATCTTGCACAATGTTTGAGAAGAGGTCAGGCATAGGCTCAGTCTCTTCTTCCACTCCCTGATCTGTGACCAGTAACATGATCATGTCTGCCCTGTTATGATGCGGTTTAAATCTATTCACATGAAGGACCGTATGAATGTGCCAGAGGATGTCAAACTCAGCTAGGTAGGTAATCTCACCTCCAACACCCACATCAACTGTCCTGGAGTATACTCAGTCATAGTAGCCTTCTGATCATATCAGTGCTCCATGAGTTCCTGGCAATCCTCCAGTTTCCAGCTGTACATGAACTCTGCCATTCGAGATCTTAGGCCTAGAACATAGTCCAGCACAATGTCCTTTGCCTCTTTGAGAGGCTTCTTCAAATGCTCGCTCACTAGGCACAATGGCCATCTCACAGGATGTTCAAACAACAGCTTAAAGGGACTAAAACCAACCCCTTTATGTGGAACCTCCCTGTGGGTGGCAAACAGTAGGCATGGGAGGAGAACATCCCATCTCCTCCTGAGTTTGTCAGGCAACCCATTGATCATGCCCTTTAGGGTCTTGTTGAACCTCTCCGCCAGACCATTAGTCTGGGAGTGAAGAGCATGTAGTTAACACCATACTCATCCCACATAGCTTTCAGATAGCTGGACATAAAGTTTGTGCCCTATATGAAACAACCTCTTTTGGAAATCCCACTGTGGTGAACACACCAAGCAGTGCCTTAGCAACTGCAGGAGCAGCTATGTTTTCAGAGGTATTACCACAGGGTACCTGGTGGCATGATCCACTACCACCAAGATAAACCTGTTCTCTGATGTGGTAGGTGGGTCCACTAGACCGGAAATGTTATCCCCACCCTCTCAAACGAAGTCCCAACCACTGGCCGCGGTATCAAGCGAGCCTTTAACTTTCCCCCTGCCTTGCCACTGGCCTGACAGGTGACAAAGGAGCTTGAAAACTCCATTACCTTCTCAGACATATAGGGCCAGTAGAAATGGTTCACCAACCGGTTCCAAGTCCTGGTCTGTCCCAAATGTCCTTCCAAGGGGATATCACGACCCAAGGTCAGGAACAAATCTGTACTTTTGGGGCACCACCAACATACTGGTGGCCCTTTCTTTGAGATTTTTGACCTCAGTATAAAGCATAAAGCAGTCCATCTTCCCAATCAAATCTGTGAAATCCACTGTCATCGCCCTCTCTTCTTTGGAGGCAATCCCCCTCAAGCTCTCAAGAGTGGGACAGTCTCCCTGTCCCTAATAAAACATCTCTCTGGAGGGTCAATATGCTCCTGTCAGTTCTGCCAAATCTGACAGCTATGACAGGCAAGGAATAACTTCCTCAGAATTCAGATCCTCCTGCACCTCTGGAGTTCCCTGGGCTGGCTCACCAGACCCAGCACCCTTGTCCTGGGATGCTTGCTCTTTTTTCCAGGGTCCAGACACCCAGCTTTTCCCTTCCAGATAGTCTTAGACCTGATTATAGCACATACCTATTCAGGGCGCGCCAATATTCTCATAGAAAGCCCTCTCTCCACCTCTGACCACTTAGATGCTTTGAGATCATTGCCCAATAAGCACTGGACTGGGAGTAGAGGCGGCACAGCTACTTTCAAAGGGCCAGTCACACCTCCCCATTCCAAATCCACAATAGCCATTGGATTGAATTCAGAACTGCTGTCTGCATAGGAGCAATCTCTCTCGAGGCACAAGGATATTTAGGACCATGGTCACACTAGCCACTGTGTCTCTTAGAGCCTCAACCTCAGTCTCATTATCTTGAGGGCTCTGCCTGCACGTATCCATGTTTGGAGGTAAGGCAACTTGGGTTGCAATATTTACCCACCCCAGGGACACTAAGGTTTTCTCTGCCACTTCCCTACCCCTCTATGGGGCACTCTCCACCCCCACACATACACTGGCAATTCCTGGGGATGGCCCACTAGTAAAGGGCTTCTTTGTGCAGACAGCAGCTCCCTTCTTGTGCCTTGGCCGATTACAGTCAAAACACATTCCCATCTTTGAAGGATCAAAGAACCTACAATTCTTTCCTTTATACCACCTCCCTTTGAATTGGGGTTGGCTCGGCCCCCCTCTTGGTTCAGGTTTTTGTGGGTCTTAGGAGGGCTCCTGTTTTTGACCTTGTATCCCCTGGAGGACCTGTCCTCCCTTCTTTCGATCGCTCCCCTGGTGCTGATTAGAAACCCAGGTTCTCACCCACTCATCAATTGCTTCCCCCAGCTCTCTGGGGTCTTTCAGCTTAGAGTCCACTAGGTACTGACATAACTTCCCTTCAGCACAATGAGGAACAATGTGTTCTTTTGAAAACAAATTACACAATTCCTCATATGTGTCTACTTTTTTACCAACAATCCGGCCTTCTGATATCTTCACTGAAATGTCCATAAGGTCCACCCAGGACCGTGTGCTCACTTTCTTAGCGTCTCTGCACTCACCTTTTTCTGTCCCGGAGTCAGTCTAAACTTCTTGACTAAGCATTGCCTAATGTGAGAGTAGGATTTTGCCTCATCCTCCTTCAGGGTCAGGTGCCTATCCCTCCCAGATACTGGAATCAGTCTCTACAAGAATGAACCCTAATGTTTGGGACAGACCCCCACATCTCTTGAGCCTTTTCAAATGCAGACAGCCACTTGTCAATGTCATCTCCCTCTGTGTACCTGAGTCCTATAACCGTGGGGATTTTGTGGTCAAAACCACCACCCATGGACATCTCCATCTCTTTATCATTATCACTGCTACCATTTCTTCTCGCTTTCTTCTCCTCCTACTTCTCCATAACTAACTCATACTTTCTCTCTTCTCTGGCTAGCTCCGTTTCTCACCTGTAGAAATTATGTACTGTTAGATTTGGGGGTCTCTAGTTGGCACAGGTAGGTACTTGTGACAAATAGGGACCCTTGCCTCTTGTCAGGGTAATGGGGTGCATTCCTAAAATAACCCCTGCTCACCCCCTTGGTAGCTTGGCACGAGCAGACAGGCTTATCTCAGAGGCAGTGTGTAAAGCATTTATAACCACATCGAGTAACCCAGTGACAACACTACCGATGGACACCACACAAGGTTAATTTCAAAAATAAGAATTTTTTATATAAACTTATCAGAAGACCACAAAGGTTGAAAATCCACAATACAATACATAAAAAATTGTAGTTTTAGCTTAGTTCTGTGCAGTTCTGAAGATGCAACAGTTTGCGTCAATGTACCTTACGATGCATTGCGCTTCCACAACAAACAGTGTTGGAGCGATGGAAATGCTCAAAGTTCATGTGCTAAGAAATAAAGACGTGAAGATCTTCCCGATGCGGCACGCTTCTCCGATGCGAGAAGTCTCGGTTCAATGCTTCAACTGCAGCGGCAACACCCTTGTTCAGCGATGCGACGGCAACAGCCTTGGCTGCGGCACTCTTCTCCGACGTTGCAAGAAGCTTCCGCACAATGCGACAACTACAGCAACGATTTCCAAGATGCGAAGGAGCAGTTTCGACGGTGGCTCGCTTCTCCGTGGATGCGAGGCACTTTTCTTGATGCGGTGCAATACGACAGCTACAACAGCAACATCCACGATACGACGGTAGCAACAGCGATGGCGACACGCTTCTTCCTCGTTGCGAGACACTTCTCTCGATGCAGTGCAATACAACAGCTACAGCGCCGACATTCACGATGTGACGGCAGCAGCAGCGACGGCGACACGTTGCCTCTTTGTTGCAAGATGCTTCTCTCGAGGCGGTGCAATACGACAGCTACAGCACCGACATTCAAGATGCGACGGCAGTAGCAGCGACGGCGACATGCTTCTTCCTCATTGAGTCGCGCTTCCAGCTCCTTGCGACACGCATTCCCTCAGAAGGCCCAAAAACAGCAGCAGGCACTTCCAAAGAACACTGGGGAGCTGGGGGTTGAAGTCTGTTGTCCCTGAGACTTCAGCAGGAGGCAAGCTCTTTTTTAAACCCTTGGAGATCCTTCACAAGTTGAAAATAAAGCACACAAAGTTCTTTCTCCTTTCTTTGGCAGTCAGGCAACCACTGCAGGCCAATCCCCCAAGCAGCACTTCAGCTTAGGGATAGTCTCTCCTCAGTTTCTTCAGGTTCCTCTCCTCAGCAAAGGTTTCCTCTTGTAGTCCAAAAGTGATCTAATTTCTTGGGATCAGGGTCCCAATATTTATACCCCAAAATCCTTTGTCCTCTGAGAGCAGAGGGGCCTTCGCCCAGTCCAAACCAGTTCGGGAGCACTCTGTTTACATGAATCCTTTTTTCCTTTCACAGTGCAGGGCAGAAACATCGGACACCCCACAGGAGGTGGAGCCAGCATTGTGGAGAACCTATGCAAATAGGAAGTATTCGTGGGCCTCTTACTACAGAAGAAAGACAAAAGAGGCGCAAGATGAAGCTATGCCTGTACTGCGGAAAAGGGGGACACTTCATCAGAGAATGTCATGCTCGTGCTCGTGCGCAACTCCCAGAACGGACAATCGGCTCGAGGAACCAGGTCTCAATGAAGAGCAGGGAACCGTCGGAAAACGAAAAATCCTGAGTCAGGAGGAGATCACTGACTTTGAGAGAGCCGGAAATAAGATCTCATCAGTTATTGCCAACATGACACAACCTGCAGTGGCATATATAACCATTAATATCTATTTGCAGATCAGCGACGAGCAAGACATGCATTACTTGATTCTGGGGCAACCGGAAACTTTATTGATGTGAAGTATGCCAAAACCATAGGAGTCGCCTGGGAAAAGAAGAAAACTCCAACAAATGTAAGAGCAGTAGACGGAACGGCCTTGTTTTCTTGTCCAGTGTGGTATCAAACAGTTCCACTCCTGATGCGGCTTGGTGAAAACCTTCATGAAATAATCTAGTTTGATAACATTGATGCTCCCCAGTTCTGTCTCATCTTGGGTCTCATCTTGGGTATGCCTTGTTTAACTTTGCATGAACCTGTCATTAGCTGGACCGCTCGCACAGTACTTATGAACTCTGACTATTGTAAAGAACATTGCACACCACAGGCTGCCTTTCACGACAGAGTCGAGGGCTCTCAGGCCACTCTACTAGCAACCGCGTGTGTGAGCCATGTCTTCTACGGTGCTACCTTTTTTGCCTGAAAATATGAAGAGTACCAGTCAATTTTTGATAAACAGCAGGCCACCCAGCTTCTACCCCACCAGGCTTACGATTGCCGCATTGAACTAATCCTTGGAGCAGAAATCCCATGCAGCTGGGTACACGCCCTGACCGAACCAGGGACACACTATCTGCAAAACTACCTCGATGAAAAACTAGCCTCTGGTTTTATAAGACCTTCCTCATCACCTGCTTCTTCGCCCCTCTCTTTCATCCCTAAGAAGGATTGCGAAGAATTACGCCTGTGTATAGATTACAGAGCAATTAATCGAGTGACTGTAAAAAATCGCTACCCAATTGCCACTGATTCCAGTGTTGTTGGACCAACTGTAGGGGGTGCGGTATTTCACCAAATTAGATTTGCGTGGTGCTTACCATTTGGTGAGAGTTAAAAATGAAGATGAGTGGAAGACTGCTTTTCGGACGAAGTTTGTGCTCTACAAGTATAGAGTAAAGCCATTTCATGGACTAAGTACTTTGGGGATTCCTAGACACCTTCTGTGTTGTCTACATAGATGACATCCTTGTCTATTCATCCAGTTTTCATGAACACATTTTACATGTGAAATCCGTCCTGGATCGGCTCTGGCAGCATTCATTGTATGCCAAATTGGAGAAGTGTCTATTCTACGCCCAAGAAGTTGCATTCCTAGGATACATCAACAATGCAAAAGGTTTCCAGATGGAGACAGGCAAAGTAGAAGCCATCACCCAATGGAAAACCACTCAACACGTGAAATCCGTTCAAAGCTTCCTGGCATTCGCCAACTACTATCGGCGTTACATCAAGGACTTTTTAAAGATCATCCACCCCATCTCCAGCCGGCTGAGAAAAAAATACTCCTTTCCTTTGGGGAGAGGAGGCAAAAAGATCCTTCAATCATCTGAAGGAATGGTTCACACAGGCACCTATCCTACGACATCCTGATCAACAACTTCCTTTCATAATGGAAACAGACGCCTCACAATACACTTTAGGAGGAGTATTATCTCAACACCATCCTGCTATCAGACAGATTAATCCAGTGGCCTACTTCTCAAAGAAACTCACCCCTAGTGAAGCCAACTAGTCAATCACAGATAAGGAACTATTAGCCATCAAACTAGCTTGTGAGGAATAGAGGCACTACCTTCTGGGAGCGTATCATGTCATAGAAATCTACACAGACCACAGGAACCTGTTGTTATTGAGAACAGCCAAAGCCCTAACACCGCTCCAGCTAAGATGGACTCTTTTCTTTTCTGATTATGATTTTGTTATCAAGTACAGGCCTGGACCAAAGAACGGAAAGGCAGACGCATTATCCCGCATAGCAGAACCTGACACTCAAATGTTATCTGAAACATCTGAAACCCCTTCAATCCTCTCTGAAGCATGTTTTCATACTCCAACAATAGCTTTGATAACTACACAAGATTTCCTAGAGGATCTCAAGGTAGCAGTAGCTAACGTCAATACTCAATCCTGGATTCAAGAACAACCTGAATGCCGCACAGAAAAGGATGACCTGTTATATCATTATCAAGCATTATATGTCCCAAACCCAGCTCTACAAACCAAAGTTGTATCATGGGCGCATGATTCCACATTGGGGGGACACCTGGGAAGATACAAAACCATAGCAAACATGGAACAATCCTTTTGGTGGCCCTCATTGAGAAAAGACACCGAGACCTATCTGATGAACTGTGCCTTGTGCGTGCAAGGAAAAGCCAACCATAAAAAACCTACAGGCCTTCTATAACCGTTACCCATTCCTCCTTGACTGTGGCATACGGTGTCAATGGATTTCATCGTAGAGATGCCACCTTGTAACGGGTACACAACCAAATTGGTAATAGATGACCATTTATCCAAGATGGGACACTTTATACCTCTCAAGCGGTTGCCCACTTCTGTTGAGTTGGCCAACGTTTTCTTGTAACAGGTGATCAAACTTCACGGAATCCCGAGTGTTCTTATCACAGATAGGGGTACCCCGTTTACTTCCCGCTTTTGAAAGGCGTTATGCAAAACCATGGACTTCGAAGCTAGACTCTCGACTAGCTATCATCCTCAGACTGATGGAAAAACAGAATGCTTAAATCAAACTCTGAAACAATTTCACCCTGCAAAACACCACAAATTGATATAATCTCTTATGGATGGCGGAATTCACTTACAACAATGCTAAACACTCCACATTGGGTTGCTCGCCCTTTTATTGCTTGAATGGTCATCATCCGAATATGCTTCCTTTTGACTGGCCGACCCAATCCAAGCTTCCGAGCATTCAGGAACATCATGCTCACCTCAGGGCAGTGTTGATCGACGCCAAGAAACACCCCACATCTGCTCAACAATCTCATAAACACTTTGCTGACAGAAAAAGGTTTCCCGAACCCGTTTACCATGTGGGAGACAAGGTATGGTTATCAACCAAGAACCTACACCTAAAAGGGGCGAACAAACTGAAACCTAAATATGTTGGTCCCTACGGTATAGAAGAAGTTATAAACCCCGTAGCTATGAGGTTATCCTTGCCTGCGTCCTTGCATATCCATCCTGTATTCCATGTCTCACTGCTCCAACCCTGTCCTCCCAGCGTTTGATTATCAGATAAGCCCCTCCCTGTAGAAATAGAAGGTCAGGAAGAATATGAGGTACAAGAAATCCTCGATTCACGCATAGTGAGAGGTCGAGTGCAGTATTTAATTGAATGGAAAGGATTTGGGGTGGAGGATAGAACCTGGGAGCCAGAACAGAACCTTCATTATCCTGAAGTGGTGGAACACTTCCACGCTGCTCATCTAGGTAAACCTGAATGACCGCCAAGTCAGCGGTCCTTGAGAGGGGGTTCTGTCACGATTGCTAGCCTAAGACTAGGCAGGAGGACAGACACAATCAGTAAGCCTCATACACCCTTCCTGGTTTTGCATGAGAACACTGTTTCACGTCATTCAGGTTCCTACACTACATACCCCAGAAGGCCATGGGGCGCAGTCATAGGAAGAAGCAACCATGTGAAACGGAATGGCCTCTTCAGATATAAGCTCCGCCTCTAACGAAGGCCGGCGCTTGCCAATTTTGACTTGCACCCGTGTAGCGGATGGTATTCCCCGCTGGATATTTATCTCTCGACAGCGCCGTATTTGACGCTGTAATTACCCCCGTAAGGATTGGTGTTTGGGCCACGGTATTTTCGGGTACTCGATTCCCGACTTTGTGATCTTTGGAGCGATTCATTCGGCAGTACCGCAGAGACGGTGCCATTTCCTTCGTCTAGTTCTGTGCTGGGCATTGGAGCACTCGCGTGCTCGTTTCCGAGTGCTGATTTCCTGAGCAAGTATCTCCCGGTCTGGGAGAGAAAGGTATTTCTTCTGTGACCGAGAGTGGAAGACTGCACATGGGAGCACTCTCCTCTCGGCCACTCTGTACTTGTGTTCTTTTGTTTATTTTTGCCTATAAACACAGCGATTGAGTTTCTTGACTGTTCAACCTATCAGAACGCTCGTATTTAGCTCTCTGCATTCTTTGATGAAGTTCCGGACGGAACTTCATTAGTTCATATCTCTGATGTGCTTGACAGCAGCTGCGCCTCCATGCTGTTCTTCCCATGACATTTTGAATGTAGCTGTGATTTGGTAACAGCAATCTACTGTTTGAGACTTTGAAAAATCCATTACCAGTGGAGGTCTTGTCAGTGATTTATTGAGACTGGTTATTCGTTTGATTTTGGGTTACAAGAAGTCTATACTGTGTCTCTCCGTGAGTTTTATATATTTGCTAGACAAACATTGTACACTTCTTTAATATATGAGTGATTTATGCCTGACACTTTCCTTCCTTTCTATATCACACAGTGCTACCAGAGAGAGGGATAGACGATTCAAACCAGACCTGTCAAGTAACAGAGGCGCTTTTATTATTTTGTCCCCTTCCCTTTTCCCCTGGGTGCTCCCTTCCAGTGGGCCCGATTCATAGAATGAACTTAAGACTCAATCCTAAACTTACTACTTTTTTGGTATTCACAGAATGCACTTACTACTTTTGGCATTCACAGAATGAACTTACTACTTTTGGTATTCACAGAAGTTAGGATTTTGTCTTAGGTTTGTCGCAAACTGACATTTTGCATCTTTTGGGATGTATGAGAAATTAGCAAAATAAGGAATCGCAAAAAATTGCAATTCCTTATTTTGCTTAAGCATTTAAGGAATCGCAATTTTGCGATTCCTTAAATGCCATGTATGAAGCAATTTCAATTTGCGAATTCAGGTTAAGAAATCGCAAATTAACACCAATTTCAGGTTGGCGTTAATTTGCGAATTCCATTCAAAATTCACAATTAAGCAATTTTGAAGGTGGCATGTGGCACACATACATGCCCATAGGGCATGTATGTGGGCCATATGCACACACATGTAAGTTTCAGGGGTGCAGCAGGGTGTCCATGAGACACCCCTGCATCCTTGCAATAATTCTCAAATTGCGATTAGCAAATTGCGAATTTGCAATTTGAGAATTATTTCACAATCATTCCTATGGGCCTCCTGGCCCATAGGAATGAATGGGAAATTATTCCTTATTTGCGAATTCGCAACTTGCAAATTCGCAAATTAGGAATAATAAGGAATCGCAAAAAAAAGCGATTTTAAACATACATCCCATTTTGCGATTTCTTAATAGCGATTCGGTAAAAATCGCTATTAAGAAATCGCAAATGGGAATGATGATACATCTAAGCCTTAATCAACCCAGCCTTCCTAATCTTTTTGAATGCCTGTAGCCCCGTAGCCCTACCTGTACCCTATGCTCAGCTATCTTGAGTGTATTCTGTTAAGCTAGGTTTAGTGCCATGGTATCCCTAGTTTTGGGTCACAACAACTAGAAATTAGACTTAGAACAATTTTGGAAAAATCAAAACAATGGATTACATATCATTGACCAGTTTTGTTCGAAGACAATTTAGAGGATTTTTAAAATCTTAATTCACTTCACTGAAAGTTGTACTTTTCTTTATCATTTAAAAAAATATTTTTATTATTTTCTTCCAAATTATATCTAAAACAACAGTCCCACCACCCCAACCGCCCTACAAACTGAACAGCAATCTATATAATTCCATTATATCTCATAACAGTTTTGTTTTTTCAAACATATGTTTATTTTCATTCCACATATTGCAAGACAAACTGACAATTGGTGCATTGAGATAAGCTTGTAGAACGTGGCAAAGTTCAAGGTTGATGCATGTTACTATACACATATCCCAGCCTATTTCCCATAGACACCTACAATAATAAGCACAGCTTCTATAAATGTTAGGGCGGGGAGTACGCTTATCTGAAACAAAATATACGCCTTACCTGCCTCTCTTTTGCTATGGTGTTATCCCTAAGCCTTCCAACGGGGAAGGTGTCCTTCATAGGGAGAGACCCCCAGAAGTAGAACCCCCAGAGTGGGCAAAAAGAAAAAGAAAGACACCCCTCCCGCCCAACCCCGTACTGCTGGTGGCTATCCAACTGCAAAGTGTTTCCGAGCCATGTTATACGCAAGTGGATTAAAATTGAAAAAGATGCATATCTCTGATGGAGACAGGACAAACTGCCAATGTTAATCCCTTTGTAAGAAAGGCAATCAACAGGTCCCATCTATATTAAAAAATGTTATAGTCGGCTCGGAATATATCTGCCATCCTTTCAAGACATAATAATTTCCAGAGCCTCGAGTGCCATAATGCGATAGTGGGAGCCTAATTCTTCTTCCAGGTGGCAGCTATTGCTACCTTTGCCGCCCCAATGCATGTCTACATAATAGCCTTATGTGCCTTGGTTTGATGTATGAGTGAGGGATTACGGAGGCCCAGGAGAATCTCTGCCATAGTAGTTGGAATAGGGTACCCCAGCATATCTTTAATTTGTGCGAGTATTTCCTCCCAGAAGGGTAGTATAATGGGGCAGTCCCACCAAATATGTTGAAAATCACCCAAAATCCCACACCCCTCCAACATGTATGTGATGTGTTTGGGAATATTTTTTTGAGCTTAGCAGGGTGCAGGTACCAGTCCATCATTGTTTTAAAGTGGGCTTCCCGTAGCTCCATAGAATGATTGAATTTTGTGATGTCTGACCATAGCCCTGACCATTCCCTGTCTTGAATATCGCGGCGTAATATTCCTTCCCACATATTCATACAGTGAGGTCTCGGAGAGTGCATAGAAGTAAGGAGATAGTTATATAGAAACGAGATCACTCCTTTCTCAGAGTCTACATTTTGTACGTAGGTTTCAAACTTCGTGAGTGGGTATGTGGCTGCTTCATGAATGTGGGGTGTGAGGGCCCAGTGTTTCAGTTGGATATAGCTCACCGCAGTTTTAAACTTTACACGAACAATTCATTAAGGGGATTAAGTGGAACATTAATTGTAAAACCTTAAACCAATATACAAGCTGAACATGACCAGTGCTGTCTAAAGTGCTTAGTGTGTAATTATGTTACTATATAGCTAAAATATCAACTACCAGATCTTCAACCTTTCTCCACCCAATTCGTCCCACCTTCTCACCCCTTTTTTATCACAGCTCATACCCCTCTCCTTGAGTATATCACTTTTTACAGGTCATATGCTGCCAACACCTGGACTAACAATTGCTGAAATACATGTGGATTCGGATCCAGCCAGGCAGACGCGATGGGTTGTTGGAAAATGGCCATAGAGATAAATAGAAGGGATCTACCCCTTTCACTCCTCTCCCATTCTTGTACCCCTGGTATGATTATTGATAGGGCTAAGGGTGCCTTTATTCTCAACTTATCATTAAAACCAGCATTGGCAGAGCCAATAGGTCTCACCTTTGGTACCTTTTAAGTGTTTAGCCATGCAGCAAATGAATAAACAAACATGCAAATATGCAAAAAAAATTAGGAAAAAAATGAACACAAATATAGATATCTACTCTTGAAGACCAACAGACTTACAGTCAGCCTTGGACTTGGGTAACCTAGTTGAATGTGCGGTGTGCTCTTCACATGTGAAGATGCCTGGAAAGTGGAGACATGCTGATGTTCGGATTGAGGAGTTTTGTTGGGCTCCCTAAGGTGCATCAATTGACCCCTCTGGGTCTTCTAGTTCCAGAGTGCTACTTCCGGATTCGAAATATGCATTTTTGTTAGTGAATGGCCTGCAACTTGGTTGAGCGGATGATGCTAGCCAGAATCTAACACAGAGGGCAGTTTCTGCCAGGAGCAACCCATAATCACTATACCCAGTGCTTTAAGTGGGCCAGTTCCTGTCGGTGCTCAACACCGGAGTTCTAAAAAAACAGGTACTGAGACGGCCCCATCGGGCTCTCGCTCTCCTTTTTGCCCTCAGGGTGAAAAAAAGCTTAACTCGGCACAATACCACCCATCACCGGCCTTTGATGTAGCTTCAAAGAGACTCTTTTGTTATTCATGCTTCCACAGTCAGGTGCTACTCGGAAGATAGGATTACGTGATCGAGATCTGAAAGCGTATGCACTGGTATATGCAGCGCGCAGGAGAGGCGAAGAGCAAAGGTCAGGCTCTAAATGTGACAGGTCTACATGATAAAGGCGCTTCAAGGACCACAGCTGCCAAGCATTAGCAACTTCTAGACATGTTTTAGGCCAACAATAAATAAAAGTAAATATTTCACAAAGAGTTTGGCTTAATGTCCCTCAAGGAGTGTTATGATTATTTCACCAACTCACAATTTCAGAATTGAAGCATTTTCAACATTATTCACAACAAAGTCAATGTTGTTACTCCTTTATTTTACGCAGAGTAACCACTGACAAAGCTAATAGTCCTGGTTTGTTTTATTAGTGATGTCAGTTGTTGTAAGGCATCCGGTAGCACTAACAGAAAGAGGCATCAAAACACCAGTTGGGCAGCAGACTGTGCTGCACACAGATGTGTAGCTTACCTGTTTAAATCACACCCTTAATTGCACAGCCCGCGCCCCTGAGAGCACCCTGCCCCTCCAGTTTCTTCATCCGACTTAAAGACCAAACTAGACACATCCATAGGAGCAAAAGTCATCAGGGGAAGCTTGTGCCACCCGCAGTACCCAGCAGGGACATTGCCTAAAATAAATGCTACACAGCTTGCGGTGTGGAAGCCCTGGAGTTGTGTGTGTGCACGCATGCGCGCTAGAAGCAGGGGGGAGGTGGAGGGCCGGCGCGATTTACTTGCGGAGTGATAATTGCTACCATATGGTGGTGCTCGCTCCCGCAAGTAAATCGTCTCACGTGCATGCGTTGCCATTGAAGGCAATGGAACGAGTGCACGTGTTTGGCTGAAAAGCCATGGCGATCGGAAAAGAACATCCCGCACTTGGAGGTACTTAAAAAAAATCCTTACAACCAATATTAAAATCATTTCCAAGTTCTTCAAATCAAGCAATCCCCATGATAGAAAAGAAATGCCAAAACTATTTATCGCAGCACTATTCCAGTGAGAGATATTTTGATCAATAAACATATCTGGTAAATTCCCATTATTCCATATAGGAGTGTAATAATTCAATCTTCCAATCCCCATCATCCTAAATACTGCCGACCAAGCTTTAAAAACATTTTGGAGATTCTTAAAACAAACTCTTATACAATAACTGTACTCGAGATGCCGCCAGAGATATCCCCAAGCATCATTGCCAATTAGCAATTAGATCTGCCAATTTAGGCCTACTTCAGATTGCTAAGATTAGGCGGGTAAGATGGGGAGGAAGGACTTTATCAAATCGTGCAGCAAAACTATGGAACACTCTGCCAATGGCCATGAGATTCCAAGCAAATCTGCAGCGTTTTAGGAAAGAGCTGAAAACTCTGCTTTTCTCATCTATCTAGTCCTTTTGATGATATAACTGCCTATTCTCTGACATACATTAACGCCAAGACGCCACGGCAATTGAGCGCTTTATAAATATATATCCTATCCTATCTTACCCAGAACACAAGCACCTTTAGTGCCGCACAATGGGAAATTGATTGTAACCCAAGGTCAGTACGTAGTGGTAATAAGGGAGTATTCTTTGGGATATTTAAAAGAGCTCTTAGGAATTTATTTTCTGCAACTTCTAGTTGTTTAGTGTCCTCTATACCCCAAAGTTCTGCCCCGTGGAGTCCTGCGCCCAAGCCCTATGAATTTCTGTTGCAGGTTATGCTAGGCGAAATTCTGAACGCTTGGCTCTTTTACCGATTGCGCCATCTACTTGATGTAATTTAAAAACACTCAAAATCTGTCGGGACCATGCTAGGTTCTCACTAATTCTGACGCTTAAGTATTCGAAGGCTTTAACCTGCTCTAAGGATTGTTCTTCCAGCATCACTTTACCCTTAGCGGATTTGTAAGGGTTAAAGACAAAGTTCTTAGTTTTGAGGCGGTTGATTTGCAAACCCCTAGAGTCACTCGCTTTTGAAATTTTTTATTTAATTAGAACATTTTGAATGCCATTTGGGGTCTTAGATATAAGTAGGGTGTCATCAGCAAACAAAAGCACAGGTGCTTGCTTATCACCCAGCTTCGGGGGATCACCACCACAGTCATATAGCTCTTTTATGAGCTCATTCATGTATAGAGTGAACATTGATGGAGCTAACACGCGCCCCTGGCATACTCCTTTACCTATAGCAATATTTCCGGCCTGCCGCCCGTCTAGATTCCATCTGACTCTGGCATAGTTATCCTGGTGTAACCTGGTTAAAAGGTGGAATAGGGCATGGGGAAGTCCCATGTTCCTCAGGGTAGTCTAGAGCCGAGTACAAACAATGGAATCAAAAGCAGTTTTCAGGTCAACAAATACTACGTATAGATTACCTTTATTGAGTGTGACCTCTTTCCATATAAGCATTTGTTTTCTTTATTCAGTGAGTATCCTGAGATATTACCAACACTGATCACCTCCTGCTCTACCTCTTTGAGTGCAGCCATCTGGGCAGGGGTTACAAGTGCCATATCGTCAGCATATGCTAAGATCTTGGTATCCCTTCCCTGAAATAGCATTAGACGGATTAGGGTGTTACTTTCCAGTCTATGTAAAAGGGGGTCGATATATTTTGTGAACAGTAGAGGTGAGAAGGGACACCCTTGCCTTGTCCCCCTTGATATCTTAAATGACTCAGACAAGTCCCCTTCTATGACACTCTAGCCCCTGGTTGGTCATATAAAGCCTTTAATGTGGGTTCCTTACACGCAAGAACAGTGATGCTTCCTCAGTTCCTCTCCTCCATCAATTTAGCATAGGGAGCACTTGCACTGTGGCACTGGATAGCAGTGGCACAGTGCCCAAAGCATCTATAACCAGAAAAACCACATGAGGCAACAGCAAAAAATGAAAGGGAGACCCTTGCCAAGGTGCCAGGTCTAACAATGCTTGAGTGGACTGTTAACTTAAGAAATGTTCATGTCTCTCTAAGTCTCAAGGACTTTTACTGACTGGATATAGCTACAGATACTAAATAAAAGTTTTAGTTTGCTTCATTGACTTGGGACCCACAGGATGGTCAAAATAAAAAAATCTCCTTCCAGTTTTAGCATTAAAAATGCCTTTACCGAAGAAAAAAACACCCCAACAACGCAATTCCTGGGTGGTCTGTTGATCCTGTGTGGGTTCCGTGTAGCACACTCTTGGTTGCTTAACAATGCTTCCAATCGTTTGGGTTTTGATGCCAGCAAGTTATAACCCTATACTATGGGTACTCACAGTCATTTGTCCAGGGGCCACAAAGTACGGTCTGTGGGGCGACCGAGGGCCGCACTCAATCCAGCATCGTTGTGGTAGTGGGTATGGGTGGGTCAGGTATTGTGTAAGGAGCTCTACAAAAAATTAAATGAACGAGTAAGCATTTATTTGCAGGTTAATAAATGCTTACCCATTTATTTAACATTTCTTTGTGAATATTAGTGCTCAACAATTAGACAGCAGCTGGAGCTGCTGTTCACCAGGGGGGCTGCATGTAAAGGTCAAGAGGGCCGCAAGCGGCCCCAGGGCTATTCTCTGAGGATCACTGCCCTATACCCTACTTACCCAACTGACACACACCAACAGTAAGTTCTATCTTGATATGGTTCACAGTAAGTACCTGCATGTGTAACAACATCTACACTCTCTGCTAACCCCCATGCCTATTCACAACATTAGGGGGCATATTATCAAGCCCCTATCGCCAAGATAACGTCACTTTTTGTGACGTTGTGCTGGTGATAGGGTCAGCTCCCTATTATCAAAGCAGCGTTAAGCCACTTAACTCTGCCTTGATAATAGTGCCCCTTTCACGCAAAATTTAGCATGAAATGTTTGACCCACACACACACATAACTCCATATGTTACACCTTTCCTCCCTCCCAGAGATACATCCTGCCTAGACCAACTAGTGATTATGATGGCTGAGGGATGTCTGGTTTAACACACAAAATACTCCCGAACCAGCCTCATCATAGGGACATCTATCTACCCCCACCTCCCCCTCTTCTCTCCCTCCTTACACTCCCCATTCAAGGACAAATCACCACCATCATCGATTGCATGACCCCCCCAGGAGGACGGGGACCCTTTATTATTGATTATACCCGATGCCCCGAACTAGCCTATTGCAAACCACTGGTCACACTATTAGGACCCAATTCCACAGTCAACCCTGATGTCACACACTATGAAGGATGACTATTCCCCCGCTCCTTGTTTTCTGTTTTCACCCCCTTTTGCACCCTCAATCTTTGCCCCCTCCCTATCCTTTTGGCTCAGTTTTTCTTCACAATGGCTCAGAAGTATCTGTAATGACAATTGACCTCAGTCAATATGTAACGCTATGAGTCACCTGCATTGTTCTGTTATTAATAACATTTATATAGACTATAATAACACATAACATTAATATACCTAGTAAAACACATTAGAAACCACTATATTAATGAAAAGAATATTAACAATATCAATATTCGATATCGATATCACTTACCTCAAAAAACAATATTCTTGTCAACAATTTTTTGTGCGCCATGATAGTTGTGTGACGGTCCCAATATTTAATGTCCGATATTTATGTCTCCTGATATTTTTAAAGCACTATTTTGTCCAAAGACCATAATCCCTCATTGACAGAAAGTACTACAATGCAGCACAAACCACTTTTTGTACTGAGAAAAGTGCACCGTTCTGTTATAAAATACTGTCAGTGCTGGAAAGTATAAATATCTGCCAGGAGCCCGCGCTGCTTTGTGTCGCTTTGTTTGACTTTGCCATGGCGCATACCATTAGTAAATCTGACCCAAAATTTCAGTTAAGTCTTCTCAGTTGTAAAATTAGAAAATAAGCTGTATTTTAGGAACAAAAATATTATGGCAGTATTTTTTTTGTATCAAAACTTTCTATTGAATTTTCTTTAAGTAAAAAATGCAGCGGCGGCAATAGACAGGTTCCGTCTGCACATCGGCCACAATACATACGGATCCACGCACCCTCAATCAATATCGCAGCCCCCCAATAATGGCTCACAGTATAAAACTTTAACATAAAAAATAACAAAAGGAAAACAACACCACACCATATCCATTCTCATCACAGCTGTCTTCCAGGACTAATCCATGACATGAGCATCACCACCCACCCAGCGCACTCTCACCCCTTCTCCTCCCGCCCTATCTCAAGTCATGAACCAAGCGCATGCATTTTGGCCTCTAGTGACCGTTGCGGTAGGGGACAAGGTTCCAAGTGTATTCCTCGATATGCAGCCAAATCCTCCCCAATATGATAATACTTTCTGGGGCATCCTCTGGCTCTGTAATTCGGGCATTCCAGCCGTATACTAAGACCTCCAGAGAAGATGCCTTGGGATCCTTCCAGGCACTCTGTGTGTCTCTTTTAGTGATAACAAGACCTAACAAAAGCAGGGACCGCTGATATCTGTACGAATCGATATCATCTGTGATGTGCAATAAGGCAGGCCATGGAGTCTGCGGGCAAGTCAATGCCAGAACTCCCTCCAGGCAAATACCTCTTCTCAAAAGGGGTAAACACTCCGCATCCCCAAATCGTGTGTATAAAGTCAGGCTTCCCTCTCTGGCAGCACAGGCAGTTTGCAGAAGAAAAATCAGCCCTTTTCTCCACAATCGCTCCCTGGTAAAGTAAACTCTATTTAGATATTGGAGTTGAATTAGCTGATACTAGGACATGGTAGCCAGCACCTCCCTCAGCTCTCTTCCTGCAAGGGGCCTACATCTCCAACCAGGCCTCCCACAAGGGTCTGAAGGAGATAGGTGCATTAACCACTAGGGATTTGTAAATGCTGGATGTATTGTCTTCCGAGATATTGGATGATAAGGTCTTACCCTCCTCGGGGTTGAGCTTCGGTATTGCAGCCGAGGTGGAAAGGTAGGGTGTGAGAGATCACTGAAGCTGGAAGAACTTAAAGAATTGAGTGCGTTGGAGGTTGAACTCTTCCCGGGGATCGCTGAATGAATCAAGGGAATTATTTTGGAGAACATCTCACAGCCAAGATATTCCAATAAGTTCCCAAATGGAGGAAGCCCTCCAGCCGTGCCGTAGAGCAATATCCACTCATAGAGGAGTCTCCACTGTGAGTCAGCCCTTCCATAGCATGGCTGCCATCAATTCTCTCCAAACCCTTAGAATCACCCAAGTAGCCGGAGACAGCCCATGGGGCTCTGTAACCCCTGTATATTAAGTGTTGGAGAGGGTTCTCGCCAAGTGCCCAACCCTCTGACACAAGCAAAAAAAGGGGTTCTGTCGGGTTAAAAGCGGTTACTTTTCAGCGCTCTGTGTGTCCTAATTTGAATTTATAGCAACTGTATCTCAAACGCCTGGACAAATAAACAAATGTATTTATAAACAAATGAAACGTGACTCAAGATACCGTCTACTGTTTTTGTTTATCAGAATTAAATCATTCATATATATTCACAAATGTAGTAGATACAGGCTGTCAACATACAGTGAAATATTTACATATAAATGGTGATCATGTGACATAAGTGCTCAATGAGTGTGCAATATAAACAGTGTGGTCATGGTTTTATATACATGTGAAGGATAGGCCAGATAATTATGTAAGACCAATGACTCAGTTGACTGCTAATGCTCCTTTTGATATGTAGAGCCTTGGTCATTCTGGGCCTTGCTTAATCGTCAACGTTTTAACCCATAGTGTGCTCCATTAGGTAGTCACGCTGGGTCTTCATCAGGACAATGCAGAGGGGGGACTGACGTTTCGCAGGGGCAGACCAGGACAGATGCCTGTTTGACCCCCGTCACAAGACTGATTGATTCAACACTGTCAAGAAAAACCGACTCCTGGGTCCACCTTGATTTCACCGCCAGGCCGCCTTTGTTGCCACCGTACCCAGGAGCCTGTTAGGCTTACCTGAGGCTTCCCCCCCCTCCCAGGGGGTGGGGGGGCAGTGACAGCCATTTATATGTAAATATTTCACTGTATGTTGACAGCCTCTATCTACTACATGTGTGAATGAAATGAAATGAAATGAAAACAATATTTAATAAAGCGCACTGCTGCCAAGCGGCTTCCTGGCGCTGGGGGACCTGGGTCAGAACTCACAGAGACACAAGGGGATCTAAGAAGTGAAAGCCAAAGAAAAAAGAAAAGTTTTTAAGGCTTTACGGAAGTGGCTAAAAATAGGAATGGAGCGGAGATGAAGTGGGAGACTATTCCAGAACTGGGGAGCCAAGACGGAAAGACGAGTGCCCCCGGATCTGGATTTACGGAAGCGGGGAATGTGAAGAAGGGAGAGAGAGGAAGAGCGGAGGGTGCGACTGGGAACATAGGAAGAAATGAGGGAAGTGATGTAAGCAGGGGCAGAGCGAGAGTGGGCGCGAAAGGCAAAGCAAGCAAGTTTGAAAAGGGATCTGAAGCGGATGGGGAGCCAGTGAAGGGATTTCAAAGCCGGGGTAATGTGAGAAGATTTGGGGAGGGAGAGAATGAGACGGGCAGCCTGGTTTTGAATGGCCTGTAATCGTCGGGATTCGTGGGAGGGGATGCCCACGTACAGGCCATTGCCATAGTCGAGGCGTGAGATGACTAAAGCCAAGACTATGGTTTTAAGCGCGTCGATGGTGAAAAAGCGAGATATTTTCCGAATAAGACGGAGGGAGAGGAAACATGAAGACACAACAGAGCTGATCTGGCTGTGCATGGTTAAGTCAGAGCTGACTTTAATGCCAAGAGTGCGGACAGAGGAAGAGGGCGTGGGGGGGGGCAAAAGAAGGGGGCCAATGTGCAGGGGACCAAGGGTTAGAAGGACCACCCGTGAGGACAAGTTCCGTCTTATCGGGGTTGAGCTTAAGATGGTTGGCGCTCATCCACTCAGAGATAAAGATAAGGGTGGAACTGAACTTGGGAATAGAATCGGGAGAAGAAGACAGATCAAAGACAAGCTGGAGGTCATCTGCGTAATTATATACAGAGACCCCCAGCTTGAGAAGAGAAGAAACAAGGGGACAGATGTACAGATTAAAGAGGAGAGGGGAAAGAGAGGAGCCCTGAGGAACACCACAAGTGACCGGACAGGAAGGGGCAGAGAAACCAGAGAGATGAACAGCCTGATGCCTATCCTGAAGAAAGGATGCTAGCCAGGAGAAGGCCGCGCCCCGAATGCCCGCTGCGCAGACACGGTCGAGAAGAATGGAATGGTCGACCGTGTCAAACGCAGCGGACAAGTTGAGAAGTACCAAGGCTTGGGGAAGGTTAACATCTGCCTTGCCCTTGAGTTCATCCAAGACCGCTAGAACCACCGCTTCTGTAGAATGGCCAGGGCGGAAGCCTGCCTGGTGGGAAGCTAAAAGGCCATTGTCCTCGATGTATGAGGAGAGACAGGAGGTGACGTGGGTCTCCAGGATCTTACCCAAGTAGGGGAGAAGGGAAATGGGACGGAAATTAGCGGGGAGGGAAGGATCTAAACCAGGTTTTTTTTAGAATAGGGAGAACAACAGCAGATTTAAAGGAAGAGGGGACAGCACCGGAGGCCAGTGAGGAGTTGAGAAAAGAGAGGGGAGGACCAGGGCAATTAGTGAAGAGGATTTTGAGGATACGCGCAGGAACACCGTCCAAAGGAGAACCAGATTTAACTTTAGACAGGTAGTTGTGAAACAAGTCAGGGGAGATAGGGGGGAAAGTGTCGAGGGAAGAAGAAGTGGGAGTGGCAGGGCTGGTGAGGGTAGGCTGAGGCACAGTAGGAATGTCAGCTTTAATTTTCGCAATCTTGTCGATAAAAAAGTTATTGAGTGAAAGACAGAGGGGTTGGGAGGGAATCAGGCCGGGGGTGGAGCGATCAGAAGTGGCAAGTGAATATATATATATATATATATATATATATATATATATATATATATGATTTAATTCTGATAAACAAAAACAGTAGACAGTACCTTGAGTCACGTTTCATTTGTTTATAAATAAATTGTTTCCTTGACCAGGCATTTGAGATAGGGTTGCTATAAATTGAAATTAGGACACAGTGCATTGAAAAGTAACCGCTTTTAACTCGACAGAACCCCTTTTTTGCTTACTTATGTATACCCAGGTTCTGAGGTACACAGGCAAGATGTTTGAACCCTCCGAACCACATATAATTCGACACTGCCATTTGAGCCAACCTGTAATAGGGGAGTGGATGTCGGTGTGGCAATACCGCCATCGTAGGATGATTTACAGCATTTGGGCAAAGTAAAACGTGTCCGATCTTGGCTCCACAGAAAAACCTGCTGAAGCAAATCTATACATGCAAAGAAAAATGCAAGGATGGGGAACAGGAAGTTTAGTAGTTGATAGAACAAGCATCGCAGTGCCATCATTTTGAAAATAGCAGCCTTCCCCGGCAAAGAGAGGGGCAGGGAAGCACGAAATTTGAAATTCACAGTCAGTCTGTTTAGTTGGAGCTGTATACTGACCTCCCTCACCCTGGCTTAGTCTCTAGTGACGTACACACCCGAATATCAGAACCCTTCCAGCAAAATTGTCAGTACCGTTGCCCACATCAACTCTGGAGCACCATTAACCACAACGTAGACTGAGAACTTGCTAAGGGTGACCCAATGCCAAGAGAAGTCTCTGTAGAACTGCAGTATCTGAAGTGCACGTGGCCCCACCCGATCCAAGATCAGTGAGGAACAAAAGCCCATCATTCGCGTATAACGCGATACGTTCCCCTGCCACTGGACCCCATCGAACCTCTCAGCTGTACATCCAATTTGGCCCATTCTGCCAAAGGATCCATTACCAGAGCGAAGATGAGGGGTGACAAGGGGCATCCTGACAGGTGACCCACTCAATACGGAGAAGCCCAGAGGTGGCCCCTATCGCCCTCACCTGGGCCATAAGATCTGTGTTTAGGAGGCCAACATAACTGATGTACTTTTGTCCGGAGGGAAAACAAATATGGCCACCCCACATAGTCAAAAGCTTTTAGAAATTCAACTTATAATAGTGCCCCTTCCCTGTGTAGACAGGAGGACAGTGCCATTGAATTATAGCCTCTCTTGATGTTGTGTCTCGTGGCTCGCCCTGGCATGTAGCCAGAATGATCTGGGATGATCAGGGTATTTATCACTTTGACTAGCCCAGTCACTAACGCCTTGGCCTACACCTTGACCTCTATGGAGATTCTCACCACCAACAGGTCCCTTTGCAGTCGTAAGGAGACCAAACCTCAGAATTTTCACTTTTTTCAGCAGGAAAAGTACCAGCTGATGTCAGCCAAGGGTCGAGGACCTGGGGAAGAGCCCCTTAGGGATCGGGACTCACTCCAGCAGAGGCTAGCAGTAGGGCTCATGCAGGTCCAGTTGGTGCTGGTCAGCTGGGCAGTTGCAGGGAGGCCTCTGGAAGCTTGTATCCTTGTAGCTCACACAGGAGGTCAGTCAACTGACATTTTGAGTCACTCTGGGAAGTCTGGGTTCAAGGCAAGCAAGTCCAATCTTACTTCTCCGGTCAGGAGGGCAATCCCTCTTCCTCAGACAGCAGGGTAGTTCTTCAGTTGATTCTTCCACAGGTCAAGGAGTGTTCTGGTGGTAGGTTCTAAGGTCCCATGTTCATCCCTAGTGCCAGCAGTTGTGTGAAGGAATTCCCTGAACCAACCCTCAAAACTGATTCTGGTCAGTTCTTCCCCTGGTCTTGGCTCCAAACTGCTAGGGTGACAAAAGTCAGGGCGGTGTCAGGTTACTTTATGTGTTTGCTGCAAGCAGAGTCCTCTGAAATGTAGTCACTACAGGGCTCAACTCCTCCCCAGACATTCGGCCAGAAAGCCACTCTGACTTTGTTCCTATGTCTGGAAGCAATTCACAAAACTCCGCAGGAGAGCCATGCAAAATCATGTGAGGCGGAACACTGGCAGAAACTGGGGGCCCGATTCACAGAACTAACTTAAGACAAAATCCTAAACGTACTACCATTTTCGTATTCACAGAAGGCACTTACTCATTTTGGTATTCACAGAAGACACTTACTATCTCGGTATTCACAGAAGTTAGGACTCCACAATACCTTCTGTGAATACCGAAAGTCTTAAAATTAGGATTTTTCTCAGTTTAGGAGTCCTAAAGTTAGGACTCCTAACTTTACTACTACTAAACTGAGAAAAGTCCTAATTTTAAGACTTTCGGTATTCACAGAAGGCATTTAGGAGTCCTAAAGTTAGGAGTCCTAACTTTACTACTACTAAATTGAGAAAAATCCTAATTTTAAGACTTTCGGTATTCACAGAAGGCATTTAGGAGTCCTAAAGTTAGGAGTCCTAACTTCTGTGAATGCCGAAATGAGTAAGTGCCTTCTGTGAATACCAAAATGAGTAAGTGCCTTCTGTGAATACCAAAATGGTAGTAAGTTTAGGATTTTGTCTTAAGTTAGTTATGTGAATCGGGCCCTGGCAGTTTAAAAATGCACACCAGGTTGCAGTGGCAGGCATGATGCCTGATTTTAAACGCTACTTTAATGGTTGTTATGTTATGTAGATCGCACATATCATCCGTGAGGGTATCCAGGTGCTAGAGCACTTGTGTATGCTGGTTGGGAGCTCAAAGTGGTACTGCAGGAAAGAAGGGGATCTAGTTGAAGAGCCAGGTCTTCAGTTTCTTGCAAAAGTTGAGTAGGGACGGAGAGGTCATGATGTGTTGGGGATATCCACTAACAAGATTTAATTTGCAGGCCCTGAGTACATGTAGTACCATATACTAGGGATGCACAAGTACATTAAACGGACCAATCAGGTGCAGGCCAATTTCCCAATATTTTAAGGAGAGAGCACAAGCACTTTAGCACTGATTGTGCACTTTTTCTCCTGCTGGAGTTCTAAAAGTAAAATAAATGGGTTCAGCAAAGGAAGGCAACAGTCTGGGGTGGCTGTGCAGAAATGGCCAGCACATGTGAATTGAAGCTCAGACAGAAATTGCATTAACTGTTGTGATGGAAAACTGTCGCTAATGTGGTAACACGCCAGCTTGCAGCAGATCATTATGTACCATTTCCTGAAGGAGAAAGTAAATGCTGTGAAAAACAGGTGAATTTAATTATTAATTAATTATGCCTTATTGGCAGTGACACATTCCAAGTAAACAAACAGCATTTTCTATACTGTAGAGTCCATATGGACATCACATTTTGTTGTGGGGTGGAGGAGTGACACACAATCATTCTTATATTTGACTAATTCAGCGACTCACCAAAAATATCCATTAAAAAATTGTTTTTAGTCGGTTGGTTTTTAAAAATAAAACATTCTTTTCATAATATATATTGGTTCGTATTTGACAGATAATACCGTAGGTCTATATTTCTTTAGACCTCTAGCCCAATTACATAAGGTCTGAGTTCAATGCACTATGCTGATAAAGGCAAGTCTGGTTTACAGAAGACCTGAGACCTGCCCAATCTTGCAGGTGAAGACATGCATTGTATTTCTGGTAAACACAACATCCCCTCTCCCAGGGATGCAGAGGCATTCAGGACACACACCTTTCATACTTCGAATGTCACCCTCAAACATCTGTACTAATAATGACACAATGTATGTTTAAAAACATTTATTGCAACATTCTATGGATTAATACATGTGCTATCACCAAGGAACATATAATGCAGACTGCTAGAAGAGTGAACACGATGAATGCTTCTACCATAGTTCACAGCACCAGATTTCCTAACTCCCACACCCACCCTTATCACTCTCCATGCACTAATCTGTGAGTATAAGAAAAATATAACAATGCCTGCAGGGGAAGTGCTACAGTTTTCACTCAGCATACCTGCCACACAGAGGGCCTCTGTGTAATCAGACCTTCAGCCACCAAGGCACAGCAGGGAGGAGAGTCTCCTGTGATCAGAATTCAGATGTACTCAATCCTAGCTCCCTGTATCCAATTCTAGATCCATGTACTCAATCCTAGCTCCATGTATCCAATTCTAGCTCCATGTGTCCAACCCAGGAAGAACAGCAGCCAGTAATCTGGAATCAGATGTCTCTCTGGACAGGTCGGTGCGAATACCGCTCTACCCCGAATGGTCCAGCCCCAGTTTTTATATAACAAACTGATTACTACCTAATCTAACTGTTAGTGGGCCACAGACAGGACAGTAATGCGATGGAAAATTACAACCAGATCCAGTGTTCTCGAGCGGAGTCACCTCTGTGCATATATCATTCTTAAATCTCGCATATGTACCAGATGAACCTGTAACACAGATATTCTAGGACACTTCGGTCAGACTCTTGTCTCGTATGCTACTGATAAATTAACAGGAACATATTATCGTTTAAGCTGAATTGCTCTTGTGTCATAAGAAAATGTAAAATTGCACAATTAAACCTGACAGAGGGGAATCACTAGAATCAGGATGCATACTTTTTTAAGGATGGAGTCTGGCGCAGGAATGCATATCACCCCCCCTCCTTGTGCATCGATGGTGACATTACACATGTATCAAGTGTTAAAAGAATGTAAATAGTAACAAAGGGGGGAGGTAGAGTATAGAGATAGGATTCTCACTCCACGGGCACTGATAATCAAACAAAAGGAATCCTACTCCGAGTGCACATCCCAGGGATGGGGGACACTGAGTGTTTGTGAAAAATACCCCTCACACACCAACAGGCCCCATGGTGTCATGCTTCATCATTGGGGTCTTCGCATCCCACTAGAGGGATGCGGCGTGCTGCGACCAGCGACTACGCGGGAGCACTGTCAGGGTAGACTATGTGTGGTGTGTGTAAAGTGCAAGAGATGGGGTATCTAGAGGATGTGAGTGAAGGGTGTGGTGAGAGTTAAAAAGTACCTGGCTAGTGGGTTCTATGAAAAAACTTTATTCGAGACCCCTAGTTGGTGCTGTTAAAAGAAGTGCAAAGTGAGGTTAATTGTCTTTATTATGGACATTACCTCTGGTGTGCGTCGACATGTTTCGGAACTGGTGTTCCTTCTTCAGGACGGGGGCACAACTTCCCAACCCTACTCACGTGTTTTTATGAAAAAAGTTTTTAAGGTAAAAGAAAAGTGAAGCTATTTACAGTGAAGAGATGAGGCTATAGTGTGCCTACAGCGGTATTGGTTCATGCAGTTGCATGACCTAAAAAGAAAAAGAAATGGCGAGTCAATTTGGTTGCCACAGAAGGCTGGCTCAGACAGGTGCAATCACCTGGAGCCCCAAATGGTTGATTAAACCTGTAAAAAAGAAAGACAGACATGACACACAACACATATGACACATTTTAGTTTGTATTGGTTCTGTTCAAACATACTCATTGTGACTGTTTTGTTCTGCCTCATGAGCATGTCCAGAACGTCAGGGTGGGTTGATGGATTCTTAATCTGTGTGGGTAAAGAATCGGTTTCAGTATCCCTTACTCACTGTTTGGGTCGTGCTTAGTTGGTCTCTGATAGTTTGTCTTACTCAATACTCACAAAATCCGCCTGAGTCGGCCTCCTTCTACCACCCTACGCTGCTCCGCTGGTAATGGCTAGCGTTCAGGGCTCTGTTATTTATGGGCCTCGATGTGCTGATTGCTCGTTTTTTAATTCGTTAATTAGCGGATGTGAGGCACAGGCCAAATAAGAAGCGTCTGCCCGTGCGCCTATCATGATCATGGCCCTTTTCTCCTCGTGACATGTATCGCTGTGAGCATGTAAGGTGGAGTAGTGATTATCGAGCATGCGCATTAATCGTTCGTACGGCGACCAGCGGCTCTTCTGCGCGCATGCGTGTGTTTGCAGCTGGGTTTGTGCGCATGCGCTATTATGGATTACACTGTTCTGATGGAGTGTGCTCTAAGAATAAAGCGATTTTAATAGGCGTTTGGGAGGAAAAAGGGGAGAATGAGTCTTAATACCCTTAATCGTTCTCGTGCAGTTATAATCAGTTAGAAGTGGGTTTAAAAAAATAAAAAAAAAAACTCAGGGCATCAGGACACACTGTTTTGGCGGTGGTATTAACGACAGCCTATAGATATGTGAGCATTAATGAGGGCTTGCAGACAAAGATAGCCCAGACATTGGCATATCCTTTAGGTTTTTAGTTTTGGTAATGACATGTGTCATTACAACAAAACAGCCAAAATGGTTGCATACCCTTCAGGTTTTTCAGTTTGTACCAGACAGGTGGCCCCATGGAATGTCATCATTCAGGCCTTCGGTGTGTGTGCTCAAACGGAAAACCCATCGTTGTTCTTTTTGAAACAGGCCAGTTTCAGATTGCAAACGTTCAATTATTGTCCAACGTAGATCATTGACACAGTGTTGGTGTTCCAGGAAATGAGACGCCATTTTAGTAGTTGTTTTTTTACAGCGTATGCAACATAAACTGAAAAACCTGAAGGGTATGCAACCATTTTGGCTGTTTTGTTTTTCCTTCCTTGGAAGAACACTTGTCATCACCAAAACTAAAAACCTGAAAGGTATGCCAATGTCTGGGCTGTCTCTGTCTATAAACCTTTTTGGCTGTCTCTCTTCCTTGGAAGAACACATGTCATTACCAAAACTAAAAACCTAAAGGATATGCCAATGTCTGGGCTATCTTTGTCTGCAAGCCCTCATTAATGCTCACATATCTATAGGCTGTCGTTAATACCACCGCCAAAACAGTGTGTCCTGATGCCCTGAGTTTTTTTTTGTGTTTTTTTTTAAACCCACTTCTAACTGATTATAACTGCACCGAGAACGATTAAGGGTATTAAGACTCATTCTCCCCTTTTTCCTCTCAAACGCCTAATAAAATTGCTTTATTCTTAGAGCACACTCCATCAGAACAGTGTAATCCATAATAGCGCATGCGCACAAACCCAGCTGCAAACACACGCATGCGCGCAGAACAGCCGCTGGTGGCCGTACGAACGATTAATGTGCATGCGAGTAGCAAGCTCGATAATCACTACTCCACCTTACATGCTCACAGCGATACATGTCATGAGGAGAAAAGGGCCATGATCATGATAGGCGCACGGGCGGACGCTCCTTATTTGGCCTGTGCCTCACATCCGCTAATTAACGAATTAAAAAACGAGCAATCAGCACATCGAGGCCCATAAATAACAGAGCCCTGAACGCTAGCCATTACCAGCGGAGCAGCGTAGGGTGGTAGAAGGAGGCCGACTCAGGCGGATTTTGTGAGTATTGAGTAAGACAAACTATCAGAGACCAACTAAGCACGACCCAAACAGTGAGTAAGGGATACTGAAACCGATTCTTTACCCACACAGATTAAGAATCCATCAACCCACCCTGACGTTCTGGACATGCTCATGAGGCAGAACAAAACAGTCACAATGAGTATGTTTGAACAGAACCAATACAAACTAAAATGTGTCATATGTGTTGTGTGTCATGTCTGTCTTTCTTTTTTACAGGTTTAATCAACCATTTGGGGCTCCAGGTGATTGCACCTGTCTGAGCCAGCCTTCTGTGGCAACCAAATTGACTCGCCATTTCTTTTTCTTTTTAGGTCATGCAACTGCATGAACCAATACCGCTGTAGGCACACTATAGCCTCATCTCGTCACTGTCAATAGCTTCACTTTTCTTTTACCTTAAAAACTTTTTTCATAAAAACACGTGAGTAGGGTTGGGAAGTTGTGCCCCCGTCCTGAAGAAGGAACACCAGTTCCGAAACATGTCGACGCACACCAGAGGTAATGTCCATAATAAAGACAATTAACCTCACTTTGCACTTCTTTTAACAGCACCAGCTAGGGGTCTCGAAAAAAGTTTTTTCATAGAACCCACTAGCCAGGTACTTTTTAACTCTCACCACACCCTTCACTCACATCCTCTAGATACCCCATCACTTGCACTTTACACACACCACACATAGTCTACCCTGACAGTGCTCCCGCGTAGTCGCTGGTCGCAGCACGCCGCATCTCTTTAGTGGGATGCGAAGACCCCAATGATGAAGCATGACACCAAGGGGCCTGTTGGTGTGTGAGGGGTATTTTTCACAAACACTGAGTGTCCCCCATCCCTGGGGTGTGCACTCGGAGTAGGATTCCTTTTGCTTGATTGTTAAAAGAATGTAGCCAACAATTTGAAAAAATCACATTTGATATAAAACTGATTATAAAAAAACAAGCATCTGCCATATAAAAAACACATAAAAGATACAGATCTTAAAAACATAACTCTATGCATAGCATTGGCTACATTCCATGACTCAAAAGCTTTGCTTGTTTTTGCTGTTTTATAAGTGGTACCCACCTCCGCTTCCCGGCTGCACCCGCCGCAAGTTCGGCTGGCCCCAGGTGGAATAATGTGCTTTGGATATATATATATATATATATATATATATATATATATATATATATATATATATAGATATATATATATCTATATATATATCTATATATAGATATATATATATTCTTTCCACGAGTACCAGTAATTCAGGAGCGCTGTCAATGGGCGGTCCGAGCCAGGGCACCGGCAGTCCCCACTTACATACTCCAACATCAGCTCACTACGAACAGACTGCCCGGACACCTTTCTTGTGCAGTTGAATAAAGATTTATTGGCAACAACACACATACGCAACTACAATTGCAAAGCAGGTGCATCAAAAGAACATGATTACTATTAAAGCCTTGCATGGTTCAAGCTATTGCATTTGTAAAGAAAGTGGTTACAATTAGACACAATAAAAGGTACATTTAAGGACATTTTAAGCCAATTTGGGATGATATTTAAATGAGCCAGTTAAAAAATATATAATTTACTGTTTTTCATTAACAGTCCAAACTACATCTCTTTCCAAGAACCAAAAACGTTCTTTACAGGTTTTTTAAAAAAATGACTATAATGACATTAGTCAGCATATGAGATGATAACAAGTATAATAATACTCTTTGTGCAACGGCTCTAATGGTGTTCAAACATAACAGAACAGATAATATGGGTTCTTCGGAAAAGGATACAGCGCCTCCTCAGGGCAATAATTAAATAAGTCAATCCCATTCCAAGATATCCTTTCTCCTCATAAGTACTAACTAGGCTATTGGACGCACTTTTCAATTAGTCTTAGTTCTTTTTTTTTTAAATGCATTGGATTAAAAAAAAACAATCCATATAGCTACACAGCTCTTTTAGCCCTAATTATTGAACCGGAAAAAAATGGTGTTTCCTTTGCAGCTAAACACGGTTGGCTGTTTCTTTTATAAATATAGAAGTATCCTACATGACTGATCATGTAGGAAACTTATATATTTATCTTGCCTCGTGACTCCAATTGGATTGGAGTATAACAAATATGCATTTATTTGACAAACTACTGACTATTGCTAAGCAGCGGAGGTCAATACTTCCATATTACCACTACTTTCATTTGTCATGTAACAATTTAAATGAAAAAGAAATGGTTGTGCAAAAGTGATTCCACTAGTCTACACCAAACTGGCTCCATGTCAGACTGTTAGGTTGATGTCTGATGGATTGACCCAAGATAGTGGTTTGAGCCTACTTTTTGTGTCCCTAGATTTGGTAAGCTTTTCTTAGAGTCAAACAAATTTACTTTGACACAGAAGTTACTTTGATGTCCCAGATAAAGTATTGAAATTTTGCACGAATATAAGCTTTTATAAAAGAGGTAACGCTTACACTGCACATTTCAATAAATACTTCATATGAGCTAGCAAAAGTGCAATTTAAACCTTCACCATGCTCCTTTGTATATCAATTGTGTACAAAATGTAATTATTATTTAGGTAGGCAACTGCTCACTTCAAGGAATAAACTCAAACTATTCAGAAAGTCACTAAATTAACTTGAGCTTTTCACCCATTGGGTTTTGTGACAGCCTAAGAAGACTAGTAAGGTATCACCGAACATTTCCCTGGGACAGGGGTGGCCACTTTGAAGTAAACTATGTTCCTGGGCCCACCCCACTGGTGGTCCTGGCAGAAAAATAAAAAGACCACTTTACATTTTTTCAATTGTTATCAGGGCTAATCTGAGCTATTGCTGAAGAGCCCATGCAAATTAGCCTCCAGGAGCTTCAGGTATGGAAAATTTATCTTTTTTTACTTTTTCTTAACATTTATTAAAAATCCAACTTCCCCTTTGACTGTAAAATTAGTCCTTAAATCAATTTTGTAGCTAGTCCCTAACTGGAGACACCAGAATTCATATTTCATTTTGCTTCCCAGTCTTTCTCTATAGACCAGCCAATCCTACTTACAGTAAAATAGCTTTTGAGTGCTAGTCACTGCACGATACATTTACTTAACATTTCTACATGCCCTACTTTGAAATATTTTGCCCTCTGCCTTGTAGGCAACATTGACAAGATAGGGGTGACTAACCATTATTCAAAAGAAGGGGTTTCTCCTATCAAAAATGGTTATTTTGACAGGTTGCACTGCAGAATTTACACTGCAGCCGTCAGTCAACACTGGGAAGGTTTGAAGCCATGTTAGTGCATTCACCATAGTGGATGACAGAATAGCTGTTGCAGTCCACAAGTGGCATTTACCTTTCTGACCTGGGATGCCCTCTTTAAAGCATATGCTAGAAATGTGCAGGCAACTTAAATTTAACAATCTAGGATAAGCCAATTTAACAAAGTTTAAAGGGGAGCACAGGCGCTTTATTACTGGTTAGCAGGGGTAAAGTGCACAGTGTTCTAAAGCCATCAAAACAAATACAACGAAAATCTGGGGGGGGACATCACACAAAAAAGGTAATTTCCTGCATATATTCTGAAGGGAATAAAAGGGAAAACAGCTTTGATCTGTGCCTTGTATTCATGTGCTGCTTATAGGGATGAGATGTCTAAGCACAATGATCTTTCTTTAGAATTGCATAGACCAAAAGAAATATATCAACTGTTGCAAATTGTCACAAATTCAGAGATGCTGATTAGCAGAGTCTGGCACTGCAGACATTCATTCCCGAGTAAGTATATCATATTTTACAATGATATGCTTAGGGTTAAAGCAAGAACATTGGTATTGTTATGAGAGAGACAGAGTGCTCCCCAACCATTGCTAATACATTAAATAACCACAAAGTGAAAGTGGTGTTGGTTTTCACAAAATAAAAAAGCTTTCCCGCCCGATATACACACCTCAATAAGGAAGGTTGGAGGACATTTGATCATCAGTAGGGTTATCAATGCGGAAATTGAGGTCGCGAGTAGGATGTAGTGGTGAGAGTTAATTGCTGGGGGGGCCATAAGATTGGGGTTGGAATCGCAGAACTGGAGTATATTCAATATTCAAATATCAACCTGGACGACAAATCACTATTGAATCTGCATACGTTTGCAATAATGGTCTACTTTCTGATCGAATCAGTTGTTGGAGCACTCCATGGTCTCCTCAACACTCAGGTTACCCTGACTGCCAGTGTCCATTGAGTCATCATCAATGCAAGTAACATTTCTGTTATTCCCGTCATTCCTGGTAGGCTCATTTACCAGAGATTCATAAAGCTCTCCATCTTTATTTTTAATATCCAAACAGATTTCTTTTACCAACCACCCAAACTCAATCACGCTGAGCTTCTTTCTATTTAAATTAAATACATAACCAGCAGCGTGCATGGCTACAAGGCGGCCAGAGGAATCGAACACGGGTGAGCCAGAAGAACCGTGAAAAAAACTAGTATCATAGGTCACTGTTTTGCGACTACTTATTTGTTTGAAACTTTCTTTTGTAAACATGTGAATGCAAGAGATCCTTCCCCCTTCTGTGCCACAGTTAGGGTGAAGGTCACATTGCTCCCTTCCCTCTTTCAGACGCCTATTTAGTTCTGGGCGGCGTTGAAAGAAAGGTATCAAGGTGCAGGCATCGGTGGCCTTCTCCTTCCCATCTGAGTGGCCGATGATGTAAACCAAGCCATTGAAGGGTGGTCTGGAAACATAGTGGATCAAGCCAGGGGGAAACAACTGCTCACTTTCTTTCATTTTGAGAAGAGCATAGTCAAGAGCCTTGTCAGAGGGTCCTAACCAAGGTTCAATGGAGTACAAGTTACGTTTTTCAAGGTGTTGCTCTTCGTAATTAAAAGAAACCTTAGTGGAATCACTTATACTTTTAGGCCACGCATTTACCGGAACTCCTTCTCCAACAATGTCTTGGATGACATGGTGGCAGGTAAGAATATAGCCACCTCCCAGAACAAAGCAAGAGGCAGAGCCTTGGTTTCCGTTGTTGTCCCATGTGATATAACCCACTGAACGACTGCGGTCAGCTAACATTTTATGAACTCTCACAGGGGTTGAATTAGCAGTCCTTTTACTAAATTCTTCCTTTTCCAGTTTCAGTAAGTCTAGAGAATTTTTATTCTGCTTTCTAGCCTCTTCCTCTATACCCTCTTTAATCTGGTCCCCTTGATTTGTCAGACAGGGGTAATGTTCTAGGAGGGACTGTGGAAAAGGTTGCAGATTGTTCTCAGTTGGTGAGTTTAATGGCTCAGGGGTTTGGTCGGTGGTGGCATGCACAACTTTTTTTTTGGGGGGATTGGAAATTTCCACCTCAAATGTTTTTTTGGCATAGGTGTCAACTACAAATTCAGGATCATACGCATCTTTTCCGTCCACCATCTTCCACTGTGTGCTTTGTGCAAGAAATGGCAGAAAGCGACCATCCTGGCACAGAGCATCGCGGAAGGATTCCCCTTTAGCAGCAAAAACACAAAGTGGATGTTTAGATTTATGGAGGGGATTTGACAAAAGAATCCTCCTATTTTTTATGCCTTTGGCACGGATATAAAATGTGACAAACTCCTTCCCCCCAGCATCATATTCACGGTAATGCTTCCTTGGAGAGTTGTCATCTACGACATCAGAAGCCCCTTCCTTGCTGAAAGGATAAAAGCACATCTCAAATTGTGTCCCTTTTTCAAGGCACTTTAGTGGCATCCCTAAATTTACAAACCCAATCGGACCTTGCTTGGCCACTAAATGAAGCTCTTTCTTTTCATGCTTCGCCCTCAGTTTTTGAACAATATCCAGAGTATCGAGGGCAGAATAGATGCTACAGTTTTCTTTGCCTCTTACTATATGTGTTCCATTAATTTCATCAAGAACTAATTTAAATTCAATTTCTTTGTCTTCTCCGTCGTACACCTTGGCACATTCAGGCTTTCCAAGAGCGTTCAGGTTGCCTCCCACCACTGTGTTGGTGATATCCCCTAGTAATCGCGGTTTACATCCGCCTCCCTTGTTGCTCCCCTTATTGGATTGTGCACTTGATCCCATGGCCTTTGCGGTGGCTGAACTTCCTTCCGTGTCTGTCGATTTCTGGAAAAAAATTAAATAATAAAAATATTAATTGAAGTGAAAGATAATGGCAATGACATGTAAAGTCGTCTATAATGCCATAATTATAAAGACAATTAAATCTTCTTGCCTTAATGCGTGCAAAGGAGTATTTTCCATAGACTAAAATAAAAACCTTTGACTCCATGACTTGCTCTGTACCACTGGGAGGAGGAAGTGGCCCCATTAATTTCCATGTGACCCTTAGATCCAGGGCTTGCATACAATGCTTTGAGAAGTCTTACTAAATGAAGCTCCTTTGACCTCCAAGATGACCCTGTGCCATGGTGCTTTGTGTAATACTTATCTATATTGCAAGATTTGAACGTCACACAGAAGGCTGCAACTCCAGGAGTTTAAATTCCTTAAAAAGTATTGGCCCTACGGACTGCATTGCGACACCATGGCCTGTGGCTGCGTGTTACTTGTAAGTCTTTTAGAGAAACTCAGAACTCTGGCTTACCTGCGACCTTTCGATAATGCTGAGATTCAGGAAAAGGATGCACTTCACTGAGATTTACTTTTGGGCCTACTTATTAATTGAAAAACAAATGTAGCACCTTTTCACTACATGGACATGTAAAACTCAAAAGCACATGTCCTAACTTTTTAGTACACTGTATGACCCCAGTGAGATGGATCTGCGCAGGGGCCTACATAGAGCGATCTGTGTGCCCCTGGGACAGCAGGCTGCAGACTCTCCTACAATTCCTGGTATGAATTATGAAGACATAACATTGCCTAGCTACTAAGCCTGAAGTTATCATTGTTGCAGTGACCTGAGCCCCTGTGCTAAGTAATTAAGGATGCAGTAACCCGAGCTGCTGTGCCCAATAAGTAAGTGCAGCATGACTTAATTTGCTGTGCCAAGAGATAGTGTGTGGCATGACTTAAGATGCTGTGCCAGAAGAACGAGTGTGGCGCGATTGGGCGCAACATGCTTGTTGAATTATAAATATAATTACATCATATACACTATATGCAGAGATGGTTTGGGCTGGGATGGTGTGTATGCATTCTGTCAAAAAAAGAAGAGGGGACCTAGGAGCCAGTTAAAGGTCCAGTGTCTATGCTCCAAATAATATCACCAAACCCAAAACCGAGACACTGTTCCATGGGCAGAGTGCATAATATCACCTTAACACTTTCAAAAAGAAGAAAGACTAAGGAAAAAGGGGGTCCTAGGTGAACGGACACATAAGCAAGGGGGAAATAACAAGTCTTGCCTCCTGTTGCCTCCAAAAAGAATATCAGATAAAAACCCATAGATAGGGTGTAATCCCAAAAGGCACAATGTACCTAGATAGCATAAAACGGTCAACATGTTTCACGCCTCGGCTGGTGGTTGGACGGGGTAGGTGTTAGTTTTGAGGCACCTGAGATTTACTCCCGGTGTAGGTGCTGGCGTCTAACTTGCACATATAAAAAACAAGAGGGGGGAGGTAGAGCAAATGGGGAATGGATTCTTGCTCCACAGAGATACTTTAATAAATAAAGAGAACCGGCACCTACGAGAAAACTTACCATACGGACAATTTTTACGCTTAAGGCGCAACTGCACTGATGTGTCGGACTTCAGACTACAGGCCCATGATCTGAAAGAAAAATTTAAACTACGAGAATATCCGATCAAAATCATTGATAAAGCGATGAAGAGAGCAAAAAATAACAACAGAGAGGCACTACTGGAAGAGCGACAAAAAGAATCGAGTGAAGGCAAACGACCAATCTGTGTGACGACCTATAACACCATGTCCAACGGAGTGACTAAGATTATCATCAATAAACATTGGGGTATACTGACATGTGGTAACTTGAATTTGGAAAAGCCAATGTTCTCACACCGTAGAGGACGCAATCTCAGAGATATGTTGGTTCATACCAGACCAAAACCTACATCCATGGCCATACAACCATCCATAGGAGTACAAGGCCATTTCCCTTGCGGGAACTGTAGCAGTTGCCATCTCACACAAAAGAGCACAAGACTAACTTTCCGCAATGGCTCAACCTGGGAACAAAGGAGAATGACAAATTGTAACTCTAAAAACGTGGTCTACCTTATCACCTGCCCCTGTAATCTTGAATACGTAGGCATGACCACAAGGGCAATGAAAACACGAATGAATGAGCACAAAAGCAACGTGCGCTGTAAGAAAAGCACCACAAAAATGGCCACACATTACCTTACGGCACAACATTGTGTTAATGACCTAAAATGGACAATCATTGAGCAACTACCTTCAGAGGACGGTCTCTTTCTGAAAGAACAAAGATGGGTATTCCACCTTGGCACCCAGCTAACAGGGTTGAATGATGAGGTGCCTTGGGGGCAACTATCCCACTAAAATACCGCCTCAAGAAACTTAAGCCTGCTGCAGGAATTTTTTATGAATTTTTTATATATTTATATATATAAATAAAGGATTCCCACTGCTCGATTTTTAATAACAGTAACCCTCCTGTACCGCTCAAACTATGACCCATGGCAACATTCCCATCATTAATATGGGAGGTGTTTGCTTTGTTTATTTGTCTTTCCAAATATGCCTGGCAACATCGCTATGATAAGACACATCGCCTCTGAACAATCACTCGGCGCCAGGACGCATGCGCGAAGGACCACTGCCACCACAGAACGAATTCCAGGCCACTACACGCATGCGCGAAGGATTACTACCAGACCCTCGCGCATGCGCGCTAAACGACCACTCGTGTGTAGCGACGCTCGTCGATCACAAGCCCCTTCTGACACATCAAGCCGCAAGATGTATGGCTAATGATCGGACTTCCAAACAAGGGCATTCAATTAACATATTGACATCGGAACACCCATGTTTGGCCATGTCACATTTCCGCTCAATTAAATACAGGGTATAAATAGCGAAAACCCTGTGATCACCTCACTTCGGCGGAGCAGCGTGTGGGGGTAAGGCGGAGATTACTATGTCCCGATCCTGTGAGTATAAAACTAAAAACGACCATATGAACAAACTTCCTAAGTAAGTGAGAATCTACTTTTACATCTGCATTACTTCTCACTACAGATTGCAAAAATAGCAACACCCCAGACGTTCCTATTGCTCATGAAGCAAGCAAGCAAGCTTCATAAGTATGACAACTATTGCCAGTACCTCCTAGTGTTTGTGTTTCTATGTTGTATGTGATGTTAGTGTCTTTTCTTTTACAGGGCTTATTAAAAGCATATGGTGAGGTTCCAGGTGACTGCACCTGCTTGAACTACCCGGTACATGGGTAACCATTAGTTGATATTTCTTTTTGTCTTTCTACAGGTCATTGAGCTTATAGCAGACCGCTGTAGGCACATTTTAGCCTTATATTTCACTTTTTTATAATACATCTTGATATTATCTAGAAATACGTGAGTAAGGTGGGGAAGTTGTGCCCCCATCCTGAAGAAGGAGCTTTGCCTCCGAAACATGTCGACGCACACCAGAGGTCCTGTTCATTAATACAACAGATCTGACCTCACACTGCACCTTTTTTAATGCCAGAGCCAGAGTTAAGAATACATTTTTTTCCAATATACTCAAGTGCCAGGTACTTTTTAAATCTTCACCACGTCCCACCACTCACTTGTAAATACACCCCACACACATGCACCACATATAGCCATTAACTATAAGTGCTCCCACGTAGTCGTAGGTCGCAGCGCGCTGCATCCCGTTAGAGGGGTGCGAAGACCCCGATGATGAAGCATGACACCAAGGGGCCTGTTGGTGTGTGAGGGGTATTTTACAAAACACTAAGTGCTCCAACACATGTTGAACACTTCACCCTATCTGCGGGTTGGATTCTCTTAGTCTAACTTGCACAGTCATTGGAGTTACTTTCCTTCTATGAGGAGGTCTTGATCAGGAGCTGCGCAATTGCCCGCCCTGACATATATTCTAGGTCTTGATCAGGAGCTGCGCAATGGCCCGCCCTGAGTTAGATTAGGGGTATGTACTTTCATTTTTGTCTTCAGGTGCACTTAACCACATTTTTTAATCCCGGTCCTGAAGAAACGCCAATGAGCCTTGCGGCAACAAAGGTGTGAAACATGTTGACCGTTTTATGCTATCTAGGTACATTGTGCCTTTTGGTATTACACCCTATCTATGGGTTTTTATCTTGTGAAGGGTGTTACCTCTCTGATATTCTTTTTGAGGTCACTCCTTGCCAGTTTTTAAACACTCTGCACGCACTTGGTTACCCTTACTAGGACCTACCCCACACACACCCACATGCAACATCCGGCGTATTTCAAAAGAACTCAGATAAAGTGACCCTTCGGACTAAAGTGACCCATTGGGAATTGCGGCACCGGCCCAACATGGAGCAACGCCCGATGATGAAGCATGACACTCTTCAAGGTGTATGAGGGCAACAGGAGGCAAGACTTGTTCTTTCCCCCTTGCTTATGTGTCCGTTCACCTAGGACCCCCTTTTCCCTTAGTCTTTCTTCTTTCTGAAATGTTAGGGTGATGTTATGCACCCTGCCCTTGGAACAGTGTTTGGTTTTTGGTTTTGATGGTCTGTATGCAACAGAAAATTATGGTGAGGATTTGGCATAATATTACACAACAGCAGAAAACCCTCACAACCCCTGGCTTGGGAGTTGAGCATGACCAGCATTTGTGGATGATAGCTGTTACCCCTCCATTTTAATGTTGAAGGTTTTTCATTTTTATCGTGTTGCCTGGATGTGTTGGTTCACTACCTTTTGAGAACCATACTTCAGTAATGAACAGGAATTCGACTTCATATGAAACTAAGAGTTGAGATGTCCAGTTCGGATGAAGCTATCAGGTCATGGATTTCCTGTTTGAAAAGTGATCACACCTACTACATATTAGAAATTTCTCTGGGTTACCTTAGAAGTAAGTTAAGAATTTCCTTCAAGTGTATCTTGTGGGATCAGTTGATCTACTGTGGTGGAGGGTTTGACTGCCTTTCAGGATCTCGATGATGATGAGGTCAGAAATCTAATTAGGTATGGTAAAGGGCCAATCACCAAGCTTGTACTTCGCAGACCACCATTCTCCAGAGAACTATCCTTATGGGGTAAAAACCCTTATGAAGCATAACAGAGGTAATGACAGTGACCTAGTAAAGGGTAGGGATTTTGAGACAATAGGGGATACATTACTATTAGACACTTTGACTTCGTCCAAAACAGACAGAGCAAACATTTAGGGTGAGTCCTGGCATTTTCTCCAATATGTTAAATTGGCCAGAACGGTTTCCCAATCACACCAATTACCATGCAGACACTGAAGGCCATTTTACAATTACGTAGATCACAGCATATCAATACCCATATGGACAGGGTAGTGAAGAATGATAACTCTCATAAGGCGACCAAAGGGAAACCCTAGTGGGAAGTGGACATGTTTACCGACGCAGCCTGGGATAAGGCATGTGAACAGGTGAGGAAAGTATTGGGGATTGCGAGATTTATGTTGGTACAGTTAACGTTTTTACATTGCTTCCAACCCTGGGGGTTTTAAGTAAGGTCTACCCTGGGAAAAGCGTTGCCTGTCCTCAGTGCCATGCAGAGCGAGCCTCATTTTTAGGTCGAGCCTGAGTCAGCACGCATGCGCTGCTCAGCGAGACTACTATAGTGAAGTATGGAGGAGAAGCCCCGCCCTCTCTCTGCCCTTATTTTTTATTGGCTCATGTCTTTGTCCTTCATAAATGCAGGCTTCTGACTCCTCAAAAGGCTTGTTAGTCCCTCAGTACTGCCTTGTCTTCATCTGTAACCTCTCATGGCTACTGTCCCTTTTACTTCGGTTGATAATCAGTACTATTAATTAACCGCATCCGTGCGGTGCCGATTCCCCCCCGGTGCTGAGCCCTAATTAGAACGGGCGTGGTCATGACGGAACGGTTCTGTCATAAGCACAGCTCGACTGATGATCATGACGGAACCGTTCCGTCATGAGCATCGAAAGGGTTAAGACAGTAAGCACTATTTACTTTGTTGAGTTTTTCTTACTGTAGGCAGGACTTTAGCTTGAAACGCTTGTTTTTGTCTACTTGCCGCATTCCCCGCTTGTTTTCATGTTAATGGAGGGCAAACCCCTTTCTTTAGATGAGCTGTGTCTAAAGAAAGGTTGGTGGCCGCTATTAAAGTGAAACCGCAACATGGGGTGCTTTTACAAAAGAAAGCATTTGCTTGTCTTGACAAACAAATGCTTTTTTTGTAAAAGTGCCCCATGCCGTTGTTTCACTTTAAAGGTGACCCACCCCTGTCTTTAGACACAGCTAGTCTAAAGAAAAGTGCACTGCCTCCATTAACCTGAAAGCTCGGCATGAGGTGCTTTTAAAAATAAAAAAAACATTTGCAATGCAATTGCTCAAACTCACGTAAATGTGAGTCCTGTTGCATTGCAAATATTTCTATTTATATAATACTAACAAGTTTATTTCCATGGTGCTGTAAATCACACAAATACCCTTTCTAAATTCTGTAAAGGAGGGCAATGCTTCTCCATCCTTGGCTCGAGCCAGCGAGATTCTTTCTTGGTGTGCTGACCCACTGTATCGGAGTGCTGGGGGGCCTTGTGGTGCACTGCACACATACCAGTAATGGAGTCGCACACAGGTTACTGCTTTGTTGTCAGGAAGACCCCGAGCAGTCTTCTCACCATTTATTTTATCTCCTCAGGACGAGCATTACGTTGAGATCTTCCAGCTTTCTCAGTTCGGCTTCTACGTGCGGACGCAGGTGAAACAGCACTCTTCGGTGTCTCAAGGCATTCGGTCTAAAGGAGGTGTCGATATTCAGTTTGACGTGTTTGGCTTTGAGTTTGCTTAAGCCTTCGAACAGTTCTGGGAATTTGTGCAGTATGGTGTTGGCGTGTGAGTCGTTCACCTGATTTGCAAAAAAGACCAGGTCAAAGTATTCTGCGGTGTGACAGCTCAGCAGCGCTCCTTTCTTCCCTTCGGTGATGTGGAACCGGACTTTAGTTGTGCTTTTGTCACAGGACACTGCTGTTTCGATCACCCCTCTCAGGGGGAGAGGGTGTGTTCCCCGTATGTGTATATCCTGGCCTTTGTGGGAGCAAGTGGGGGTCGCAGAGAGAGCCGTTCATATTCCTCAGAGTCCATGACGTTAACGGACGCCCCAGTGCCGATCAGCACCCAGACGGTCGACCCTGCCACTTTAATGGCTCACATTGGAGGAGGCCTTTTGTGTGTGTCCGACCAACACAAAGGATTTGACAAAGACATTGTCATTATCTTCGTCCAGAATGAACTGACGCCCTTGTGCAACACCCTCCTCTTAGCCCTAAGGATCGTCAAGTGTCAGTTGACAGACTTGTGACATGGGCTCCCATTGCTTGGTGAATGGCGGCTGAGATCTGCTGCTCCGGCACACTTTTGCAAAGTGGTTTGATTTCATGCACCTTGAGCAGGTCTTCCCTTTGGTGAAACAGGGCTCCACAGGATGATGGTCTGCTCCGCAGTTGAAGAGCGTGCCACTCCCTTGTGTACTCGATGCAGCGTGAATGGGGTGTGGGCATGGTTGGACCACTTTGACTCTTTCCTCTATGATGGGAGGTCATTTGGGGGCATGAGACACCCTGGCACGTCTGTTCAGGGCTGCCCCATTTCTCCCGCTCAGGCATCTGACAGTTGATGGGACCTGACAAGAACCAGTATATTGTCCAGTGAGATGCCTGGTTGTCGAAGAATCAGCTTTCAGAGCATCACCAACCGCCACTCTTGAATCATTTGAGCACGGATCTCTTCCCTCTGATCGGCAGATGTGTAAGAGCTCGCCAGGTGCCTCAGGCGCGCATAGAACATATCCACAGACTCTGTGTCAACCTGTTTTGCTGGTCACAGCTTAAATCGCTTGAAGTCGGGTTGAGCTGGCGATCGAAATGTCGATTGAGGGCTGCAACAGCCGCCTCGTAGTCATCGTCATCCCCCGTGTCCGGAAGCATTTCAAATAAGTCATATATTTGCCCGCCTCCAATAAATATCAACAAGGACCACTTTACTGTTCCGTTGGTCTCCCTTGTTCCTTTAAAGTAGAGGTTGAGGTGACCAATCCATGCTTTTCAGCGTGGGGCTGCAGTTGCAGGGTCAGCGGTTTCACTGAAAGGCGTCATGGGGGACACCGTGGCGTGATTATGCATATCGGGCTCCTGTGGCGCTCCAGCACCCCTTTGGCAGTACCCGCTAGTGGGGTGCACACATGGGGGCTTTTGCAAGTAGGGCTGGGCTGCCTCCTGCGGCAGGCCTGGTGTAATTTGCGCAGGGTGTTGTCTCCTGTGTACTTTCCCTTGGGTTATCTTCTTAGCCGTGGCCCCCAAAATCCTCTGGCAAATGTGTGCCTTCCTAGCTTAGTCCACTTTTCCCATTTTTGTTTGTGTCCTTTCTCCCCTCTTCATTTGTGTTCAGTATTGTTCAAGAACCCCCTGTGGGGCGTGGGCACCATGTGGCTGGAGAGCATTGTAGCAGAGCCAGTGCGGTGCTGATGGGTGACCACTAGGAGCAGTGCTGAGCCCAGAGCCACATGCATGATGCTGCTGCCTCCGGCACGGAGTGCTGACCTGTAGCGCCGGGGAATGGACAACTCGCTGTCTGGCTCACGACCAGCCAGGAACTGATAAAGAGGCGGGCCCTCAGCTGCATTGCCAGCGAACCCCGGCACAAGATGCGTGGAGCCTGGAACCGGCATCAGATGAGCGGTGTCACCATCGGATGCGCCAAGGACCAGGAGCTTGGGGTGGCTGCAAGCGCAGGTTCACCCCTGTGGCATCGGCAGGACACAGGTCATCTTGTAGTGTAGTTCCTATATTCCCAATAGGCTCTGCGCATTGGAATAATATACACTATAGATTTGATAAAGGACTGAGGTCAGTATGTCTCTATCGAGTATACTAAACTTAATCGTGAGTGCCAGCGTGCTCAGAGGTCACTATAAACTTTCTCGAATACACAAGAAGGGATTAGTTTCCGACAACCGCATAAACATGACAACTTTCTTTCCCAAGAATAAAACGTATCTTCAGAGTCGTGGTAACAATAGATAACTATTTTATTCAGTCAGTCGTGCATGCTTCGTTTCTACAGAGTTGCAGAGAAAATAGTGTGACAGGTGTTTCAATAAAAGGGGTTTATTGAACAATCTTCTTTCTCATGCAAGAGAGTTGAACTGCTACAATTGTTAGACAGAATGCAAAGTATAATGAGTATAGCGTGAACAGTAATATGAAATAATACTGTAATAGCATTGTCTGGTGCTATGACATATAAAAATACATACATAAGTAACACAGGCTAAAATACTCAACGGGTGCTTCCAAAATACCCCTACCCCAATGTACTTAACCTAGGTCCAGTACGAGGGAAGAAGTAGGTGCTTGTCTTTAGCATAGGTTTAGTTATGCCAAGAATTGCCAAAGGTTTCTCTAGGTTCTAATCAGCTTCATACCTTAGAATGAGAGAGATTGATATCTCTTTCACGGACTCGATGTCCCAACACCCCGCAAGGGGAGTCAGAAACACTGGAGCTGGATTTCTCAGCAGAGTATGAAAGCTTCTGATCAGTGCGTCAGCTGGGATTGGCTTCCTTCGGTACTTGCTGTAGCGAGCTGCGTCGTGCAAGTAGGTAGTCGAACTGCACCGAACCACACCGTGCTTTGCTATAGCAAGTGAAGCTATATTCATACCTTGAAGGTGTTTAGGAATGCCAGTCGGGCATATGAACGTCATGGATGTACCCCTAAGGAATAGTTGTTCATGCATAATAATGAGCTTCTTGAAGAAATCAATATGCAGGCTAGGGGAAGTTGCTTCAGCTTAAGAGTCTGGTTTTCCAAGAACTCGTTGTGACGTAGATGAACGGATGGAAGTAGCCATGCCTGTTTTTACGGTCTGCATGGGCTATGCCTAAATAAGGACTGAATTTCTACCCCTATATAAGGACAATGTAAATTGTACCTATATAAGGGCATGAATCGGGAAACTGCACACGGAATCTAAATCGCCACTCAAAACCCACTCCACTTTCTTATGTACAACATTACTAAGTTCTAAACATGGTAAACATATCTGAACATGAAGTGTTAAAACCCACCCAAAATACATAAAAATGCAATGGTACTGGTTGTACACAAAAGAGCATTGATGCTGTACGCATCTAAAGCAATGGTTCATTCTAAGCATATAGTTGACATCTGTAAATGCTATCTGAATGAATCAAGAAAATATACATTTATGAAATGGCTCGTAAATACAGAAGAAAATGGGCCGAAACCATTTCATGTCATATTACATAAGCCTGTTTGTATTTTCATTGAATATCAAGCACAGCGGTAAATTAAAAACCATGTATTTAACTTTTTTATTTATTTATTTATAAGGTCAAATATTGTCTCTGAAAGTCATTTCAAAGAATTCTGGTTCTCCATGAATAGTTCTACTATAAAGAGATTACTTGTGCCAAAAAAAGATAAATACAAATTTGGAAAACAAAATTAATCATAGAAAAAAGAGGCCTAAAGTTAGAACTTTGTTTTGAAAAAATGAAGGTCAAATTTAAAGTCTCTCAGAACATTGTGTGCCAAAATCAAAAGTCAGTATTAGGGTTTGGAGAAAACATAAAATCTTCTAAGTCTGTAAAAAAGTAATCGACTATTGTAGGTGAAAGTTGAATTACCTAGATTAGAAGATTAACCGCACATAGATGTGAAGCATCGCTGTCAGAGTTGGTCGCATTAGCAATGTTCGTGATAGATGGTACCTGCACGCCTGTTTCATCTTGTACCTCGCCATCAGCATTTTGCGTCTGTGTGATCTCAATGAATGCCGTCATCAGAATTGGTAGCCGCTGGGGGCAACACAGTGCATGGGCCGTTACTGGTTCAAGCAAAGTATCAACATCCGTTGGCATGACTGATGGGAGTGTGAGACATGAGTCTAACACGCATTCTTCTCCGCATAGCAGGCAGCGTAAAACAGGTAAGATGCAATCTTGCCTGATTGGTCTGAATGACAGAAACCATGTGGTATTTAATTCTCTTAGATGAGGTAGTCCCAAAATGTGGACAATGCGCTAACGACACTTCATCGCCAGTAGAGTTATCTCCATGAAGAACTAGGTGTCGCTGGTGAATTGGCATGCCATATCGCAGCAGTAGGAGCAAAAATAGTATCCCTGCAGCGAGTCCCAAAATGAGAGGCAGTCCGCCAAAGACAGAAGGCATGAAGTTTGGAAATATTCCTAGGACCGCTTCAAAAGGTGCTAACAGTCCAGAAAATAAGGTCTTAAATACATGTACAATACCGCTCGTATCAGACATGTTTAAGATATGACTTAACATTTCTGATAAATGTATAGGGCGGTTTGTAGTTAAGAGGGCATGTATCTTGGCAGAAGTCCTTGCGACTTGCAGATCATAGTTCTCTTTGGCCGAGATCAGTGGTACAGTTTTTTGCAAAAGAATGGCTTCCATTCTGCCTAAAGTATCAATTTGTATAGAAGAGAAATTCAGTGAAGGCCATAAAGGCAACTCCTTGTCTGTCTTGTTTTTTGGAAACAATACTTGCAAAAAGCAAGTGACCCTGGCTGACACAGTTACTAGATATGGTACGCCTGGCAACATGCCACAGCAGCTGTGATCGTTCAACATAAGGTAACTCCCATTTGAAAGTTGTCCAAATATTGGGTCAATCACTGCAGCCGGTGAACCTTGCAGGTGGCAGCATAAATTGTTAGAGGAACCATCACAGGCCCTGTGTAAGTTTATACCCTGACAAAGGAGAGAACCGCTTCGTGCATTTTCAGTTTTTTCCGCTAATAAACACTATAAGTCCCCCACTCCAACATCTATGTGTGTACAGTAATTCCCAGGACGTCTTTATGTATTCTTTAGCCAACCTTTGATATGTGCCTGCTGGTATATATTTTAGGCAATATTGAAAATGGAAAATTGTAACAGGCAGAGTCATTGTTCCATGTATTATACATTCAGTAGCTTGCTTTTCTGCTACCGTAAATGGCAATCTTTCCAGTTTTTCAATGCTCAGTAACGTATAGTCTGCTCCCCTTTGTGCCAATTTGATCTGTTTATCAGTGAGATTGAATTCTGGAAACAGTGACGTGGTATTGATTAAACTCCAAGGCACATGGCCTGAACAAAGGTTTTGCAATGTCCAGCCTAGTAGTATGATAGAACGTTGTTGCGACATGACCAAGTCCTGTTCCATGATGTCTATGGCAGAAGACACTATGCTGTCCAATGAATATATCCTGGATGACAGAGTCGTTAACTCATAGTCAACCACAGAGAGAGTTTTCTCTAAATTAATACGATCAATTTCTTGTATTCTTTCTGCAGTCTCTGCTTGAGTAGTCATTTATGCTTCATTATAAGCAGCATAGACACCGGCATATATAAAACGTTTATGACAAGGTGTTCTTGGTCCTAGCAAGAATTCCCTAAGATCAACACCATCTTTAAGTAAAGATAAGTGTTGCTTTACATCCTTAAGTGTAAATCTTTGTAGCCAATCAAGGCAGAGCTTCCCTACACTGTATGTTGTTACTATTCCTGGATGCTGTCTTTGAACATATCTTGGGTCTGGCCTAGTGAATGTGAAACCGTGTGTTTTGTTCAGGAACCTATCTTGACAGTTGTTTGTGTCTGTGGGCCTTATTAACCATTCCTTCCAATCTGGATCTGTTCTGTTGTGATGCACAATAGTATCTACGTCGACCTCCCCCTCTTAAGTGTTACTGCTATCAGGTGTAGGTGTATTTGTGGGCGGATTGTTCAGGTCTTTAATCTTGGCTAACCCAAGACAAGACGTCTGTTGGACAGTGTCATTCAAAAACATAATTTTCATAGGGATGATACAGGCTCTAAACATAGCTTCTATACCCTGGACCTGCCAATCTTTTGTGCCCCAGACAGTTTTCGTCTCAATGTTGTCTTTCCAAAAGTCGAAACTTAGTTTAGACATTTGAGCATAAAAGGCTGCAGAATAAATCTGTTTGGTGTTTGTCAACATACTTTTCATGCCTATTTTGTTTACATTTTTAAAGTAAAATGATTCAGCAATAGATACAGTGAACCCCGAAAAGTACGGAAATGTCATTGTAAATGTGCTTGAGCTATTCTTTCACAGAAGTCCATTCTTCATGTAAATGGAGAGTCCTTCGTTACGGAAGTCCTCTTTCTATGCACACTCTTGGCTCGGCGTTAGCGGGGTTTGAAAAATGGTGGCCAAACGAGGCCGGCGTCTTCTATGAGAATCAGAGAGAGTGAACGGGTCTGAGAGAACGCCTGTTATATCACAGGTAAAAAACACAGTTTACATTATATTGCTTTGAAAATGAGGCTAGTGTTTAATAGGTACTTATATAAAGGTAGACTGGGTGGAGGTCTATATGGAAATTGGGCTGTTTTTAATATACAGCTTTGCCTTTTTTCCCACTCTCCTTCCTAACATAGGCTTCTGGACTTATCAAGGTCCGATGGGCTAATTGTGATGTACCGTTGGATTGTGTATTACTCCGTACTGCCTCGACCGCATGTGCTCGTACCTATACTTCAACATTGAAGATAAACTTCTGCTTTTACATGGGGTAAGGCATTGAAATGTATGAAGTACCCATCAAGATAGCTGTATATAACCACATTTTATCATATAAGGTTGAATGGCCTGCTTTTAATTAGAATTGCCTGGTTTAATGATGTTTTTACTGGTATTGATCATGGGGTAAAGCATGGAAATACCTTAAATATTCATTACGATAGCTCTATAAAGTGAGCTTTATCGTATAAGGTTGAATAGCCTGCTTTCATTTATAGTTTCTTGAACTAATGACATTTTAGCTGATACTGAATTATGCTGAATCATGAAGCAACTTTGAGCAAAGATATAGTGCATTGAATGTAGGATGTTGAATCTCAAGTATATTCAGGCACCAATATGTGCTCGTTTACCTTTAGAGATACGTATTCTTCTTTTATATATCTAACATATATAACAGATAAACTCAATCTGTATATATTGTTTCTTTTAGAAAGTGATTTTTTAGAGAAAACGTATCAACACTTTATCAAACTGTATTTGGCAGTCAAAACCACAATCCTTGATATAATACTCGTTTTGAGGTGAGACAAGTGATTATTTACCTTAAGTCGACTTTGCATGAGGTGATGGGTTTTTGCTATTCTAGTCACAAGAATCAAGTATAGAACTTGTTTTCACATTTAGTAATTGCTTGCCACTGTTTCACTAATGGTGGTGTTACACCTGATGCATTTTGATTATATGGCGTATGTTTCACTCTACTAACAGGACTTGGATCTCCTTCTATGAGGTACTGTTTTCGAAACATTATACTCAACAAGTCATAAATATTATGTGAACATTTAAGAATCAGAGGTTGGTTTAATACACACAGGAAGGGGTTATCATAACCAAAGATAAATGTGTACATTTGAGATATTGGTAAGGGGGACAGTATATTTTAAAAGCTTTGTATATACGTGTTTCTGCAGCCTTGAAAAAGCCCTGTGGGCGAAGCGCGCGTCGGCTGCTGCTGTGTCAACATATATGTATTTGAAATGTAGTACACAAGACCTGATTGGAAAGTGTGATTGGAGTATTTTTTGGAGGTGAATCTCAGGAAATTGGCCTAAAGACTTCTCTGGGATTTGTATTGTGTTATAAAAGGATTCTCTTTGCTATATGCTAATATGTGATACAGAAATAATGATTGGGTATGCTTGGGTGTAGTGTATATTGGGTCAGGATCCTTTAGATCCATAGACTGATTGACACCCCTGTGGGTGGGTGTAAAATACCATTTAAGAGCACCTCTTACCAAGTGAAATATAAGAAAATAATTTGTCTATGGACTTAGAGTCAGTAGACGTGCGGATAAAATTGAGCAAACCCTCTCTTTGTGTTTATGTTCCTATAATCCCAATAGGTTCTGTGCATTGGAATAATATACACTATATGTTTGACATAGGACTGAGGTCAGAATGTCTCTATCGAGTACACTAAACTTAATTGTGAGTGCCAGCTAGCTCAGAGGTCACTAGAAACTTTCTCGAATACACAAGAAGGGATTAGATTCCGACAAACGCATAAACATGACATCTTTGTTTCCCAAGAATAAAACGTATCTTCAGAGTCGTGGAAACAATAGATTATTATATATTTTACTCAGTCAATCGTGCATTCTTCGTTTCTACAGAGTTGCAGAGAAAAATAGAGAGACGGGCGTTTCAATAAAAGGGGTTTATTGAACAGTCTTCTTTCTCATGCAAAAGAGGTGAACTGCTACAATTGTTAGACAAAATGCAAAGTATAATGCGTAAGGCGTAAACAGTAATATGAAATAATACTGTAATGGCATTGTCTGGTGCTATGACATATAAAAATACATACATAATTAACACAGGGTAAAATACTCAACTGGTGCTTCTAAAATATGCCTACCCAAATGTACCTAACCTAGGTCTAGTACGATGGAAGAAGTAGGTGTTTGTCTTTAGTATAGGTTTAGTTTTGCCAAGAATTGCCAAAGGTTTCTCTAGGTTCTAATCAGCTCCATGCCTTAGAATGGGAGAGGTTGGTTTCTCTTTCACGGACTCGAATTTCCCAACACCCCGCAAGGGGAGTCAGAAACACTGGAGCTGGATTTCTCGTCCGGGGATGACAGCTTCTGATCAGTGCGTCAGCTGGAGAGTTGGCTTTCTCCGGCACTTGCTGTAGCGAGCTACATTGTGCAAGTAGGTAGTCGAACTGCACCAAGCCACACCGTGCTTTGCTATAGCAAGTGAAGGTATATTTATACCTTGAAGGTGTTCAGGAATGCCAGCTTTGACGTAAAGTCGGGCATATGAACGTCATGGATGAACCCCTAAGGAATAGTTGTTCATCAATAATAATGAGTGTCTTGGAGAAAGCAATATCCAGGCGAGAGAAAGTCCCTTCAGCTTTAGAGTCTGGTTTTCCAAGAACTCATTGTGAAGTAGATGTACGGATGGAAGTAGCCATGGCTGCATGGGCTATTCCTAAATAAGGACTGGATTTCTATGCCTATATAAGGGCAATGTGAATTGTACTTATATAAGGGCATGAATCGGGAAACTGCACACAGAATCTAAATCGCCACACAACAATCGGGGCCTTCGGCGCGGTACTGCTGGTGCGTAGAAATAGGAGCTGCCGATCTGGAGACAGGTATGAAGTGGAGCGCGGGTTTTCGCAACCGTCCTCGTCGCCAATGTGCTGACTCACTGTATCAGGGCGCTGGGGGGCCTTGTTGAGCACTACGCACACACCAGTAATGGAAGCGCACCCAGGTTACTGCTTCGTTTGCAGTAAGACCCCGAGCAGTCTTAACGCTGTTTATTTTACCTCCTTTGGACAAGCCCGCCCCGAGGAGTGCATGCACTTGATACAATGTATAGAGAGGCCCGGATGGCTCTCTACAGCTGGTAAGTGTTAGAAAACTTCCCACTTCCTGCTTTTGAAAGACTTGCAACCCAGTCAGCTTCATTATACTTCATCAACACATTTACTGATTTCATTGCGGTTTAAAACAGACCTGAGAGAGGCATTTGTATATATGGGGAAACAATTGCAAACGCACAATTTCAAAACACATCGCTGCAAACACAGGAAGCCGAGAGCAAAGTTTTATATGCACGATCATCAGAGGCGATGCCAGCCCTTGACAGGTTAGTTCAGAGCCTCAGAGAAGCTAAAATATCTAGAAAGGTTTGTTTACTTGTGAAATGTATATGTCCCTAATAAAGATTGCCGATGGAATTATGCTACAGGGAAGAACCCACTTATGCAGAAGAATTGGCTAAACTATGCAACAATATAAGTCAAAAGTATGCAGCATAATGCAGCACCTATTCTGACGGCATTGCTACATTCTTTTTCGTCAGGTACACAAGTTAACACTGTCTGAGCAGAGGTCCCATCTCAGTAACAGTTTAACACTCGTAGTAATAGGCAATTAAAAGGATAACTTTTCTAAGGGACCTCCACTGCGCAGCAACACGTATCGCAAGGTTTTTAGTAGCTCTTGATCCGCTTGAGCGAAAAATGCATTTTGGGGGCTAAAACCTGCTAAGGATGCAGCAGATGGTGGATTATGTAGCAAATCCATAGTTATGGAAATAGCCCTCCCCATAAATTACAGAGCTGACACAAAGCACGCGAGATGGCATTACACACAGTTGTAAAAGGCGAATTATTAAAAAGTGCAAAAAGCTTTGTTTATAAAGCCTTTAATACCGTGAATTGCCCAAGATCACACATTGTGGTTAAGTGGGAAGGCACAGTTTACTCAAGTCGCACTGTTTCACAGTTGACATTTTGGCAGGACACTGATGACAGTTGCCCCCATGGTCAATCCTCGTGGACGGGGTGGGAACTAGAAGGCAATGCGGAGCCATTGCTTAATGTCTAAAAGAAGATGTGCCAGGACCCAAACCTTTCCTCACAAGCTTGTCATCGCGGAATGTCAGGCTTGCTGAATACCATGTCCAGTCTTGATTTCACTTCATGCCTCTATCATCCTGCCCCCCTTAATCTTTCTTGGAGGTTTTTTAATGGGTCAAAATCTGATGATGAAAAATAAAACTCAGTCCGAACAAATGACTTTCTGATGGGTATGACTTGCAACCACAGGGTCAAATTAAGCACTGCTTGGATTAACGACCCAGACTTCCTTTCTGACGTTAGAGCGTCTTTTCAGAGCTTACTAGGCCTGGCTGCCCTTCCTGGCTCCCTGATGTATTCAGAAAGAAGATGGATACTTCAGGTAGATTACTTAGGTTACTTTATTAAGATAGATTGTTAAGTTATAAATGATAAAACCTCATCAGGAGCAGCTGTCCTGCTGCTCAGCCCTCACCCAACTGACATTCACAAACCACTAACGTTCCATTCATCCAACATTCCACATCACATGCATTCTAGCTGAGCAGCAGGAAGACTCAAGATACAACATATCTCCCTTCGTGCGGGGAGCAACAGCATTATGCAATAAAATCAATACATTTAAAACAATGCATACAATAAATTCTAACTCATCTTGCGCACTACAGTCTGAAGAGAGCATCACATTACCTCCTGAAATAAACAACTAACCTACATCCTACGTTCATGTGCCACAAATCATACCAGTTGGCCAGACAAGTATAACAAGAAAGACACACAAGAACAAACCTTAACACCATTCATATCAGGAAACAACATGCCCACCTCAGACGAAGAACAAGCACTCACATAACTTATTCATGCGCCACAAAACAACGTGCACACCTCAGACCAAGAACAAGCACTTACATAACTCATTCATGCGCCGGGAAACAACATGCACACAAAGGCCAAGAACAAGCACCTCCATTACTCATTCATGCGCCACAAAACAAGGTGCACACCTCAGACCAAGTACAAGCACTCACATAACTCATTCATGCGCCGGGAAACAACATGCACACCTCAGACTAAGAACAAGCACTCACATGACTCATTCTTGCGCCACAAAACAAGGTGCATACCTCAGACCAAGAACAAGCACTTACATAACTCATTCATGCGCCGGGAAACAACATGCACACAAAGGCCAAGAACAAGCACTTCCATTACTCATTCATGCGCCACAAAACAACGTGCACACCTCAGACCAAGAACAAGCACTTACATAACTCATTCATGCGCCGGGAAACAACATGCACACAAAGGCCAAGACCAAGCACCTCCATTACTCATTCATGCGCCACAAAACAACGTGCACACCTTAGACCAAGAACAGGCACTTACATAGCTCATTCATGCGCCGGGAAACAACATGCACACAAAGGCCAAGAACAAGCACTTCCATTACTCATTCATGCGCCACAAAACAACATGCACACCTCAGACCAAGAATAAGCACTCACATAACTCATTCATGCGCCGGGAAACAACATGCACACCTCAGACCAAGAACAAGCACTCACATAACTCATTCTTGCGCCACAAAACAACGTGCATACCTCAGACCAAGAACAAGCACTTACATAACTCATTAATGCGCCAGGAAACAACATGCACACAAAGGCCAAAAACAAGCACTTCCATTACTCATTCATGCGCCACAAAACAACGTGCACACCTCAGACCAAGAACAAGCACTCACATAACTCATTCATGCGCCGGGAAACAACATGCACACCTCAGACCAAGAACAAGCACTCACATAACTCATTCTTGCGCCACAAAACAACGTGCATACCTCAGACCAAGAACAAGCACTTACATAACTCATTCATGCGCCGGGAAACAACATGCACACAAAAGAGCAAGAACAAGCACTTACAAAACTCATTCATGCGCCAGGTATCAAACACCACAAAATACCTGATTGTGTCTAGTCTAGAAGTGCCACTTTTAGAAGTTGGCATATTTGTGTAATTTGTGTCTGGCGTGTGATTGGCTGGTGAGCCTGGTCCCGGAGTGCCTGGGCCTGCTTGGGGATTGACTGTCTGGTTTGAGGGTGACAGTGGCTGGAGAGCCCAGGAGGTTGTCTGAGTCAGCCCGTGGATGAAAGGCTGCATCTGCTGCCAGGGAAGTGGGAGGAGATGGCACCTGGGAGTGAATAGGGCTGTGCCTGCCTGACCACAATGCTGGCTCCACCTCCCGTTGGGCGACTGTCACCTCTGTCCCTGACACTGAAGAGAGTTCCCTAAAACCAGTTCTAGCTGGTTCTCACACTGCCTGCACAAAGACTTCAAAGACTTTTCTCTGTATAAGAAGGGGCTGTGTCCCCTTCCAATTTGTTCTTGTTTCTGACTTGAATCTACCAGGGGCGGGCGCTGCCCAGCTCCTGGATGCCTGGAGGACTTCTGGGGGACCCCTCTGCCTTGCCTGGGCTGATGGGGGACTTTGCTTTGCCCTAGGATCACTTTTGGACCTTCTTCCTATCCCCCCCAGGACCTGTTGTAGTTGGAGGCGCTGTATTGTAATTATAGCGCTGGGGAACGCTGAATCTGGCCGTTAGCGCTTGGGAGCGCTGATCTATGGCCCTTCTAGCGCTTTGGAGCGCGTTATTTCCCCCTAGAGCTGAGGAGCGCTTTGATTGTGATACCTTTGCCTAAGCGCCGGGAAGCGCTTCATCTGCCACTTGCAGCGCTTGGGAGCACTTTTGTTTATGGCCTGATCGAGTGGCCACCTCGATTGTTAAATTACTGAGAAGAGCCGGTGCCTACCCGGTCTTTGCCCCGTGTTTCACCGCTGCCGGCACGGGGATCGCGGAGGAGACGCTGCGCCCGCCTCCCCTTCAAGGGCCGCGCTGCTATTGGTGGAGACTCGGCGCCCGGGGCCGCGATGTGATTGGCCGCGGGATTCCCTTGCGTCATAGCAAGGCTCCGCAGCCATTGGTTGGGCCGCGACGGCTTGCCCCAGGAAGAAGGAGCATGGCGGCGCCGATGTGAGGAGGGCTTCCGCGTTCTAGGAAGAGCCCTGCTGATGCCCTGGGAAGAGGAGAAGAAGCGTGGCCTGCTGCCGGGGCTCCCGTGTGCTGAGGGAGCCCCAGGGGGAGAAGGAGGCGAAGGAGAGCTGCCGCCCAGAAGAGAAGCTGCCGCCCGGAGGAGCCCGCCCAAGAGAGCCCGGTGAGTCGGAAGGGCTGAGGGGGGGGCTCCGTGCGGCTGCAGTTGGTGCCGGAGAGCGGCACATGGGCGAGAGTGGAGGTAGGGCGGCCCCAGCTGGCAGTGGGCCGCCCCAACGTTTCAACGGAGCCTGAGGCTCCAATGCCCATATTTGTTTTGAGAGCCCCGAGAGGCGCAGGGGGCATTTTATAATTTTGAGTCCCCCGAGTGGGACTCCAACGGAGTCGGGTGACTTCCCTACGAGCCCTGAGAGGCTTCAACGTTGTGACACATTCTTTTTGTTCAAGCCCCGTGTGATTGTGCCTTAGGGCGGACCCAGATGACAGTGGGCCGCCCCACCATTTTTGATAGAGCCAGGCGGCTCAATTTGGCGCAATCTTGTTTAAAAGGGCTAGTAAGAGCCTGTGGGGCTCCAGCATTTGGCCACAGCATTTGTTTTAGAGCCAGGTGGCTCCAATGTGGCAGCGTTACAGAGCCAGATGGCTCCAACGTCCCTCTGTTGATGTCAGAGCCTGTGTGGCTCCAACCCCTGCGGCACAGTTTGTCTTGAGGGCCAGTGAAGGCCCTGCTGCAGTTTTGACTCCCAGCTGTCCAGCAATTAGTAGGCAGCTGCACCGTTTAGGTCTTGTGAGTGTCCCAGGTGCCCAGCAAGTAGTGGGCACCTGCTACGTTTAGGTTTTGCGCCAGTGGCGCACCCCTGACTGACCCTGCATGGCAGCGCGCCCTGACATTCTGGACACAGGGCTCTTTTAGTCCCTTTATTAGATGGGGGTTGGTATGTGATTTCTGCGCAATGTGATTTCTATGTTTTTAATAGTAATTGCTAATGTGAGTTTTGCGCAATGTGGTTACCTGCTATGTTTAGGATGGTAATTGCCTACTGTGTGTTTTTGCGCTATTGTATTGTTCTGGCACCTCTGAATGTTTTTAGGCATCATGTGTCTTCCTTGTCCCTGCGCTGCACCTCTGAATGTTTTAGGCATCATGTGTCTTCTTGCTCTGCACCTCTGAATGTATTTTATTGCATCATGTGCTCTGTTCTGAACACCGCTGAATGTGTAGGTTTATGCATCATGTGTTTCCCTTGTCTTACACCTCTGAATGTTTTTAGGCATCATGTGTTTCCCTTTACTACACCGCTGATTGTGTTTTCATGCATCATGTGTAATGTGTTGTGCTTATACCCCTAAATGCTGTGTGATACTTAGGTGGTTGTTCTTTTTAGTACAAGTGGTCCTAGTAAGGTCCTGGTACCCTGCGTGACATTCTCCTAAGGTGTTTAGGGTTGCGTAGGTGGTACTTACCTGTTACCAGTAGTTATTGGTTGTGATTTACATTTTCTAATTTGTGCTACAGTGATTTTATATCCTATATTCTATCTCTAAAAGTGTTGATTCTGACAGCAGCCCATGTGGCCCGGTCTTGTAAATAATCCCTTATGAATATTGCCCGTGCCAGTTGGCACAATGTACATGTGTGATTTCAATCTGCTGTGTTTTGACAATACAAAAGTTATTTTTACATAACCTTGTGTGGAGTTCCTTTTGTGGTGTGCCTAGGATGTTGTTGCTGTTGTGTGCTGGCGCAAATGCTTTACACATTCCCTCCGAGTTTAGCCTTACTGCTCGTGCCAAGCTACCAAGGGGGTGAGCAGGGGTTATCTTGGCGTGTGACTTCCTTGCCCCGACTAGAATGGTGGTTTCTGCCTGGCTTTGGCGTCGGCCTTAGCCTACCAGAAATAGCCAGTTCTAACACTGACCATATACAGCATAGTCATTTCATGTAAAGGGTGACCACATACAACCTAGCCCCCACACACAGAAACCAGTGAGTCAGCCAACAAGTTGACAAAACTCACACAGTTGTGGAACAGCTCTGAGTGACTTAAACACCTACAACTAGCAACACTAACAAGGGGTGAATACATACACATAGCCCCCCTAAAACACAAACTAATGAGTTGCCCAACAACTAAACACACCTCACACACAACATTTGTTGTGGAACAGCTCTACACCAACCAATTAGCGGGCTAACAACTCAATGCCACTCGAACACAAGACTTTAGGAATCTTAGTCCCCATTGTTGAACTTTCTGGGACCATTGACCCAGGCTTAGGCTTCTGGTTGCGTAACAAGTTTGAGGATATCGTCCAATTCAGACACTTGGATAACAGGATTCTTGGATAGGAGGCCCGCAAATATTTCCTTGACCGTGAAACATTTCAGTCCCTTCTCAAAACTGCAACCATTGGCTAGGCTGGGAATACCATTCACTTTCTTTTTTTAATTTTCAACCTGGCCCAAATCGTTCTAAATAGACACGTGCCGGCGATATCCCCGAAGTAATGATCCACACAGAAGAAAGTCATGTTGATAACATCCTTTTTGCATTTTCTTAAAATACTTTGCGTGACAAAAGTCATGTTGATAACATCCTTTTGCATTTTCTTAAAATACTTTGCGTGACACGTTACATTCCCGTACCTGGCATACATCAAAGAGCTTTTACAACCACAGAGATTCTATCAAAAAAGTGAATGAGTGATATTTTTTATATATATACTTTTTACCGTTTACACCAGGGTGCTAGGCTCTCTCTTACGCATGGAAAGATGGGAGCACAATGTGCTTGTTAAAATACCCCTCACACGACCGAAAGGAAGGAACCGGAGGGGGTCCACAGTTCACTGGAATACCGAGGAAGAAGAAACTCCTCGAGTCGCAACAAGGAGCATGACGGGTGCCTCAACGAGCAAGAAGTGAGCCTGATTGTCAACCTTTCAGACACTGAACTTACCCCTCCGCAAAGAAGGGTTTTGGAAAAAGGCCTGGGATACGTGCCTACAGCCAACATGGACAAATTCCATCTATGCCAAGAAGTCCAAGAATTCATGCGACGCTTAAAACTGCAAGTCTTCTTTAAAGACAAAGAGGACACTTCAGACCATGGGGATACAAATCTGAGACCCAAATCCAACTTTACACCTTTGGACAGCACCCTTCCAGTCGAACTCCTTGCCTTTGAAAAGGCAGTGATGAAGGATATAGAAAACATAAATCCGAATGAAAAGCGCGTCTTTCAGAACACCACTAGTGAAGAGAGACAGGCTCTACGTGACCTGAGTAACAACAGAAGACTGATAATAAAACCTGCCGATAAGGGTGGTGCAACGGTGATACAGAACGTGGAAGACTACGACAAGGAATGTAGACGGCTACTGCAGGATGAAAGAAACTACAGAGTTATCAACAATGATCCTACGGTCAGCATACAAACGAAGATAGGTACCATGGTCGAGGAGGCACTATCGCATGATTGGATCACAAAGAAGGAGGGGGATTTTCTAATTCAGAAGAATCCAAGAACCCCCTACCTGTATACCCTACCAAAAATCCATAAAAACCTCCATAACCCCCCCGGGAGACCGATTGTCTCGGGTATTGGGTCAGTTCTGGAACCAGTCTCTAGGTTCGCAGACGCATTTCTAAGACCAATGGTCCAAAAAACATCGACGTACCTGAAGGATACAAAAGAAGTGCTAAACCTTCTGGAAGAGATACGTTTTGACCCTGAAACCCAGCTGTTAATCAGCTGCGATGTTGAGAGTCTATATACTAGTCTGCCCCACCAAGCCACCCTAGATATCATTGAGGATGTTCTGTTCGAGGACTTTTGGGAATATCAAACACCGCGCAATGTGGTAATGAATTGTTGTGCATTGGCTTTAAAAGAGAACTTTTTTGAGTATGAAGGCACCCTGTATGTACAAAAGCATGGGACCAGCATGGGAAGCACATTTGCCCCTAGTATAGCTGGTCTATATGTACATCATCTAGAGGTCACAAAAATATTGAATCCAAACAATCCATTCAGACCCAAGATCAGATTATGGAAACGTTACATCGATGATATCCTGATCATCTGGGATGGAGATGAGAAGGATTCGGGACAGTTTCTAACATGGCTAAATCTACAGGACGAATTCCTAAGGTTCACCAGCACGTCATCCAGGAGCAACTTGGTTTTTCTGGACCTAAATATTTTTCCCAAAAATGGGAAATTGATGACCACGACCCACTTCAAAAGCACTTCCAAGAACTGTCTCCTCATGTATAATAGCTTCCACCCCAAACATCTGCGGGATAATCTACCTTATGGACAGTTCCTGCGTTTACGCAGAAACTGCACTGAGATTGAGACTTTCAAAACCCAGTCAAGCGACCTCAAAAAGAAATTAAAAGCACGGATGTATCCTGACCATGTCATAAATCAGGCCTACACACGAGCAAGAAACAACTGCCGGGAAAGCCTGTTGGAAGAAAAAACAGCAAAAGAGGAAGAGAAACGTCCGATCTGCGTGACCACTTATAACACCAGCTCAAACCTAGTGACCAAGATCATAAACAAGAATTGGAAAATCTTGAACAGTGGGGGGTTAGACATATCAAAACCCATGTTCGCGCATAAAAAAGCAAAGAGCTTGAGGGATGTCCTGGTCCACACAAGACCAAAATCTGACATCAACATACAAAAAAAACCCAACTTTGTCCAAGGTCACTACCCATGTGGTGGATGCAAGGTATGCGGACTGACCAAGAAAAGCAAAGAAATAACTTTCAGGAATGGCACGGTGTGGGAGCAGAGGGCTTTCAGCAACTGCAACAGTGCGAATGTTGTATACCTGATTACCTGCCCATGCCAACTAGAATATGTAGGCATGACAAGCAGGGCAATCAAGGTAAGGATTGGCGAACATAAAAGCACAATCAAATGCAAAAAAACAAGTACAAAACTAACCAACCATTTCCTCGAAATGAACCACAAACCCGAGGAAATTAAATGGACAGTAATAGAAATAGTAAGCAACGAAAGATTCCTGCTGGAAAAAGAACAGCGATGGGTTTTCCGCGTCCAGTCACATAAACATGGATTAAATGATGACATACCTTGGAGCCAACTGTAGGCTAGTAGTCCATACTTCCCCTCAGCAGCTAATTCCCCCTTGAGAGCTTATCAGCAATAAGTCTCTACATATATCTTACAAATACTCTGCGCAAATGACATGCATACAGATCCACTGTGCAATAAATATCAAACCCCAAAAAACCCCTCCGCTTTTATATCACTATTATTATCCATCACGAGGCTGCAACAAAAGACACCTTCCAAATCATCCAAAATTATCCGACCAATTGGAATTTGCATGAAAATAAGTCCTGAAGGGTTTACAATATCTTTTTTCCACTTGGATCATAATCCATAGACATGAAAAAGAGACTTCCGCATCTTGTGCGCCTCGCTGTGCCAAAAACAGTCCGCCATCTTAACCGGTTGACGCTCTAGCACAAAACAAAGGGGGCGGCACCCAGCGCGGGATGAACGCGGAAGCATACCGGCTTTTTAAAAACACCAAGCCACTTGAGCCCAGCAATCCTCGGAGGTGCACGGGGGTAGGAACAATGCTTTCCTTTTGCTAGCAGAGACGTAAGTAATAGACTCCGACCCTGAGTCTTTCAAAAACAGGTCGCGGGTGTAGATAAACGCACTAATACCTCTTTGCGCTTTTTTAAAAACGAACACCTAAAACGAACCTTTGTCTTTCTTAGTAAAACTGCGCAGATTACCCCTCGCCTGCAAAACCTCATGGGGCATGATAACTGCTGAGATAAGTATGTCACACTTCCCAATTCTGAAACATTTTACAAGGAGGTCCCCCTCCCCTCTCTTTTGTTAGTGTGCTGTTAGTGCATTGAGTCGCGATTGTTAGTGTGTGTGTGTGAAATCATGATGAAGGTCCCGACAAAACAGTACCATTGGTGTCTCCCACATAGGGCAGTGATACTAAGAGACACATGACTACATGTTGAGTTTTCATGTATGGAAATAGAACCGCTTTCAAAAATTTTAAATTGTGATCCTCTACAAGAAAAAACCTGTTTGTTTGTTTGTTTTCTTTTCCACTTAGAAAACAATGTCCGTGCATAAATTTATGTTGGTTTTTCTCTTCCTCTTTTCTTACAGAGACCATAACAGGTCGATTTTTTCTGCCTCACGTGGGCCAACTCATGCCCTGAGGCCTAAACATCCAACTTATTTTTGTTGGGTGTTTATAGGACAGTAGGCATTACCTGTTAGAAACTGAGTAAAAAAACAGTAGGGACTGTTCTTTTGGTCCTGATGAGTAAGCAGTAGGGGACTGCTTACGAAACATGTCGACAAGGTAGTAGCTAATGCTCTACCACACAACCCCTTCTTAATGTTCCCAGCTGGAGAAGTTAATAAATGTGTTTTTTTCTACTAGCCAGGGAATTTTTAAATCTTTTCCATTTTTTCACTTTTTGCACACTCACTAGTGTTAGGTCCCTACACTTTCACTGACTCCTATACACCTACACATAGCCTCTGTCACATCTTAGTGCTCCCGCGTATTCCGTCTGGTCGTAGCACGCCCCGTCCCGTTATAGGGGCGGGAAGACCCCTATGATGAAGCATGACTCTATTTGGTTTTTTAGAGTGTGAGGGGTATTTTAACAAGCACATTGTGCTCCCATCTTTCCATGCGTAAGAGAGAGCCTAGCACCCTGGTGTAAACGGTAAAAAGTATATATATAAAAAATATCACTCATTCACTTTTTTGATAGAATCTCTGTGGTTGTAAAAGCTTACTTTGGAGGGTGATTCTATCAGTACCTCTATGCTTCTCCCTTTTGGTTTGGAGATACATCAAAGAGCTGCAGCATTCTCTAAAAAGCACTATGTCGACATTTCCAAGTTTTCCATTACCAAAAACGAATGCACGCAAACGACGTCGTACCGGCTGGTTCACAGCACGTACCTGCATCACACACCGCTCATTAGACTTTCATGAATAGAGTGACGTGTCGTCACAGAGGAAGATATCGAAGGTAAGCCAATTAACATTCCGGCTGTGTCGTGTAAAGGCTGTCTCGTGTAAAGGCTGTCTCGTGTAAAGCATTTTCAAAAATAAACTGTGAACAGTGCAGTATCTTATTATTTGAATAAAAACCTTTGGTTAGATTAAATCTGCATACATTTACACTGGGAGTCAAGCAACTTCCCGTGTTTGTGTCGTCCTTACGTTCTGGGTCCTTGTGTATTCAATGTAACAAGGTTTTGTTACATTGAATACAAAAGGACCCAGATTTAAAAAGAAAAGGTGCAGGGATGCATCCCTGTCAAATGCCCTTTTCTATGGGGAACTTCTTAGTGCATTCTCCATTTTTGCCATGGCGGACCGTTGCTCCTGCGCCTCTGTAAAGTTCCTTTATAAAATTCAGCATAGGGGGGTCTATCCCCATCTTAGTCAAGGTAGTCCATAACACTTTGTGATTCAAGCAATCAAAGGCCGAGCTTAAATCGACAAACGTCATGTATAAGTTCCCTTTTTTGGCCAACATATATTTGCTAGTTATTAGTGCCAGATTGAGTCCCGGCTCGACTGTGCCCAGCCCGCTCTTAAACCCGTATTGGAATTTGGAAAGAACCCCTTCAGATTTGGCCCAGGATTGTAGTTTGGTAAGTAAAACTCTCCCGGCTACTTTCATCAAGGAGTTGAGCAGGGAGATTGGCCTATAGCATTTAGGGTCCTGCCTGTCGCCTTTTTTAAAAATAGGAATTACAATGGCTTCTTGCCATGTAACAGGGAAGCCTGTTTGACTATAGGCGTTTAAGACATTTGTGAGAAGCGGGGCCCAGAGATCCATATTATCTTTAAATAAATCGATTGGGATACCATCTGGGCCTGGGGCTTTGGAATTGGCACTCTCTCGAATGGCCTGCTCAACTTCTAGTGAGGAAAAGGCTATGTTCAAAGGAAATGTATCTGTGGTGTGTGATACTTCAGACTGCGGGTCAGTAGGGGTGTATGATAGTGTCTCATGGAAATTTAGCACCGATAATTCATCATTTTTGCACAATGCCGTGAAATAACGGACCCACACGTCCTCAGCTATAGCTACCTCCAAGGAATCAGTCTTTCTCTCTACAAAATCCGGGGCGTTAACTTCTCTCCAGAATGAAATATTGTCCCGGAGGGCACTGGCCTTAATTAATGCCTCCCAGGCAAGATTTTTAAGTTTGTTCTTCCTATTTTGAAGTGCCTGCTTATAATCTAGCCTCGCTGCTCTGACTAACTTAATGTCTTTCGGCAGGGTCTTTACAGCCTGCAGGAGAGATGTATGGGCTCTGGTGCAGGCAGAATTGAATCAACGGTTCGATCTAATCGTTTCCCCATCTTTTCGTTTCCTGGTCAGTTTATCGTTTATAGTAGCAACTATCTTATCATAGGCGACTCTGATCATATGGGGATTAGTATCTTGTTCCAAACACGTCATAAAGTGCTCTTGATCTTTCATGATTATCTCCTTTAAGAAGTTTTTAGGGTCAACCTTAGCCCACTTGATGGCGTAACCATTTCTTCTGGACAGGGAAATTGAGTGACGGTATAATTTATCAGGTAGACTTAATGCATGGCTATTGTGGTTGCCCGTATTAAAACTGATACTAATTGGAAAGTGGTCACTCATTACTAGGTCTTCAGTTTTAAAGCCCTGTACAGATCCCTGTCTGTTATTAGATAGCAACATGAAATCTATGATGGTGCCTGACCCTCGCCCATGGAAAGTTGTTTGGAAGTCAACCATGGGCTCACAAAGTTCATTGGCATGGCCTAGGTCCCAATCGTGCATTACTTGGTTTAGCATGTTGCCAAAGATGGTGTGTTCGAAATGCGAGCTAGGTTCCCCTTTGTGGTCTATTATGCCACAAATGTCCAAACCACTGTGAGAGCATAAATGATAATTGAAGTCTCCCACTATGAGGATGCAATCAGCCTCTCCTGTTCCTGTGTTTAAGATGTGGGCTAAGTCATCTATAAGAGCTTTGGCTTCTTCTTTCAAGATGTTGTTATATAAGTTAATCAGAAGAAGACTCGTCCCTTCCCCTTTAACAGAAAAACCCTGCAAGGATTTACACACTCTATTGTTAACACCCTCATATTCGAATTTCTTCACTGTCAAGTTTGCCAGGTTGGAAACATAGGTGCAAAGGCCTCCAGAGCCCCTGCCTCGGTTATCCTGAGTAGACGGGGTAAAGAGGGTACTAAAACCCTCTATATGAGACTCCTCCTGGTCCCAGCACTCCTGGAGACATATAATGTCGAATTTGTCGACAAAGGATAGGAATGTCTGGTCTTTCAATTTCTTGGAGAGGTCCGAGATATTCCACAATGTTAGAGCCAGACTGGCTCTCCTCACTGTTTGTGCTGAGTCTTTTTCCAGTTGGTGTGGGCTCGTATTTATGACCAGATTATGCCCTATCAGATCTAAAGTTCCTTTATTTATTTTAACATGGGAGAAAGTGTCGTATACCTCGTTGGCAACTATAACATTGTGCATTTCGGATGTGGAGCCTGTAACTAGTTGATTTGAAGGGAACGGTACCAGAGTAACTGATACCCAGGGGAGGTCTGGATTCGTACTTGTCGAGGTAGAGCTGGTGTGACAGTGGGAGAGTTTTATATTGCACGAGTCGGGTGCTCTACCTGAGGTTGGGAAAGCAGAAAAGATGCTATGATCCTGTTTTACCCTAAATGAATTCCCTGGTGGTCAATCGACCATATCTAGACATTCATATCTATTACTCGTAGGAATGCCCCTCCACCCATCCAGATTAAACTGTTCACTTCTAGGAAGCCAAGACCGCGGTTCCCAATCTGTAAGTCTATACCTGTTCCTATTCCAGTGGCCCACTTGGTTCCAAGACCAATCCGGGCCCTCCTCCCAGTTTAGGGGTTCATTATCATAGAAGTTCGATGGTGGATAAAAAAAGGAGAGACGGTGTGCATCAATCCCCTCCTTTTTGCCAGGGCAGGCCAAGTACAAATATAATCAACCGTGGCGGGATCGTCACAACTGATTATAACGCAGTTACCCTGTATGCTTTTTCTTGATTCACCAATCCATGATACTCTTCGTACTGAAGAGATTCTACTGGAATTTTGGGTTGGAGAGGTCTATTTATGCTCAGCCACTGCAGCACCTTGTTTCGAAGGGACCAGGAAGGTTTGTCCATGTTTTCCGACAGCTCTGGGACCCCGGTAAGGATGACAGTATATGGGGTCGCCTCAGGTGGAAGATGTGTCGGACGCCTGAACCTTACTCCCTTCTTTTCATCACCCAGAGATTGCAAAGCCGACCCTTTAGAAGGTATGAGTGGTGTAGGTTTCGACTTGGCTGACTGGGTTGGGCCTTTTGATGGACCAGAGGAGGCCTTGGAGATATCTTGAGTTGTGTTGGGCTCTGCCTTACTGGCTCCTACAGTAGTGTGGGTGATGTCTTGTGTTAGTTTCCGTTCAGGTTGCACATCTACGGCTTTTGCTGCTTGTATAGATTTTGTACAGGAATCAGGTTGGGCTAATTGGACTGGTGTACCAAGAACTTTGGGTTTCCCCCCCCCCCCCTGCAATTGATGGACCCAAAGTTTTCTGGGTGAAAGGTAGTGTGTTTAACTTTGCTAGTTGCTTTTCGATGTTCATTAAGCTTCGTTCTACTGGGTGTAAATAACGTTTGAGAAGCTCCCCCACACTTTTTAGTAGTTGAGCGTTGGATGCGCATGTATTACAAGTGCCCCCAACTGCCCCCATGCTGTTTAGATTCTCAGGAATTCCTGAGATATTGATCACGTGGGTATTACTATCATTTTAAGGACACTGAATGGAATGATTTGTGCCTGATATGTGGATGTTTGAGGAGGATGTAGGTTGATTTGAGTTAGGCTTAGTCATTTTTTTCTTCTTCGCCCGTTTTGCTATGGCGCCCTCCCTCCTCCCCTTAGCATTTTTTTCCGATGATTCTGCGTGGGTTTGACATTGGTGTAAGTCGGGTGTTTTTTCTAGGTCATCGGTTAAGTGCGAGTCGAGGGACAGATGGGTGGCTGAGAGATCCACCGTACTAGGAACAGTGTGGATCTCTGCTGTGGTTTCGAGTGGCAGTAACAAGGGAGTGATCGGCCCTGGCTGAATTGGGGTTTGGGCAGAGGCAAGAGGGCCCATAGAGGACCTTCTCGCTATTGCCAGCTCTTGTGATACCCTACGCTCCAGCATAATTATACTCTGATCTATCACCTCGTTAGTCCTAGTGATAAAAAGTTCTATAGGGCCTGTTATCTGTGCGGCATTCTGCGCCGTTTTGCTTCTAGTCCCTCTTGTCATTGCCAAACACAGATGGTAACGAAGGAAGGTGTTCTATCGTAAGTGGCGAGGTAGAAAAAAATGTCAAAACTTTCAGAATGAGGTGAACGAGCACGATAACAAAATGCAAATAACGTGGCCCAGTCTTACCTGGTCTATACCGGGCTTAAACTGGCCCGCCCTTGGCCCGGGGTTCGCCCGGCGTCCCGCGAGACGGGTCTGGTGACGTTTTTAAGCGCCTCCTGGCGCTTCCAGGTGATGCGGATCACCGCAAGGGCTGCTGGGTAATGTAGTCCGCCCCTCGCCGGTCTCCTCTCGGCGGCCCCGCTCAAGATGGCAAATGAGCGGCCGGGCAGCGGGAGACAGGCGGGCGGGTCCGCGATAGATTCAGAAGGTCAGCAAAGGATTTGTGGCCAAGAGAAACTTCAGGCAGCCACACGGTCAAGAAAAGTTCCCCCACTCGATGGGGCTGGTGACGTTTTTAAGCGCCTCCTGGCGCTTCCAGGTGACGCGGATCACCGCAAGGGCTGCTGGGTAATGTAGTCCGCCCCTCGCCGGTCTCCTCTCGGCGGCCCCGCTCTGGATGACAAATGAGCGGCCGGGCAGCGGGAGACATGCGGGCGGGTCCGCGATAGATTCAGGAGGTCAGCAAAGGATTTGTGGCCAATAGAAACTTCAGGCAGCAACAAGGTCAAGAAAAGTTCCCCCACTCGATGGGGCTGGTGATGTTTTTAAGCGTCTCCTGGCGCTTCAAGGTGAAGCGGATCACCGCAAGGGCTGCTGGGTAATGTAGTCCGCCCCTCGCCGGTCTCCTCTCGGCGGCCCTGCTCTGGATGGCAAATGAGCGACTGGGCAGCGGGAGACAGGCGGGCGGGTCCGCAATCGATTCAAAAGGTCAGCAAAGTATCTGTGGCCAAGAGAAACTTCAGGCAGCAACAAGGTCAAGAAAAGTTCCCCCACTCGATGGGCTGGTGATGTTTTTAAGCGCCTCCTGGCGCTTCCAGGTGACGCGGACACCGCAAGGGCTGCTGGGTAATGTAGTCCGCCCCTCGCCGGTCTCCTCTCGGCGGCCCCGCTCTGGATGGCAAATGAGTGACCGGGCAGCGGGAGACAGGCTGGCGGGTCCGCAATAGATTCAGGAGGTCAGCAAAGGATTTGTGGCCAAGAGAAACTTCAGGCAGCAACAAGGTCAAGAAAAGTTCCCCCACTCGATGGGGCTGGTGACGTTTTTAAGAGCCTCCTGGCGCTTCCAGGTGACGCGGATCACCGCAAGGGCTGCTGGGTAATGTAGTCCGCCCCTCGCTGGTCTCCTTTCGGCGGCCCTGCTCTGGATGGCAAATGAGCGGCCAGGCAGCGGGAGACAGGCGGGCGGGTCCGCAATAGATTCAGAAGGTCAGCAAAGGATTTGTAGCCAAGAGAAACTTCAGGCAGCAACAAGGTCAAGAAAGGTTCACCCACTCGATGGGGCTGGTGACGTTTTTAAGCGCCTCCTGGCGCTTCCAGGTGACGCGGATCACCGCTAGGGCTGCTGGGTAATGTAGTCCGCCCCTCGCTGGTCTCCTCTCGGCGGCCCCGCTCTGGATGGTGAATGAGCTGCCGGGCAGCGGGAGACAGGCGGGCGGGTCCGTGATAGATTCAGGAGGTCAGCAAAGGATTTGTGGCCAAGAGAAACTTCAGGCAGCAACAGGGTCAAGAAAAGTTCCCCCACTCGATGGGGCTGGTGATGTTTTTAAGTGCCTCCTGGCGCTTCCAGGTGACGCGGATCACCGCAAGGGCTGCTGGGTAATGTAGTCCGCCCCTCGCCGGTCTCCTCTCGGCGGCCCCGCTCTGGATGGCGAATGAGCGGCCGGGCAGCGGGAGACAGGCGGGCGGGTCCGCGACAGATTCAGGAGGTCAGCAAAGGATTTGTGGCCAAGAGAAACTTCAGGCAGCAACAAGGTCAAGAAAAGTTCCCCCCCTCGATGGGGCTGGTGACGTTTTTAAGAGCCTCCTGGCGCTTCCAGGTGTCGCGGATCACCGCAAGGGCTGCTGGGTAATGTAGTCCGCCCCTCGCCAGTCTCCTCTTCGGCTGCCCCGCTCTGGATGGCAAATGAGCGGACGGGCAGCGGGAGACAGGAGGGCGGGTCTGCGATAGATTCAGGAGGTCAGCAAAGGATTTGTGGCCAAGAGAAACTTCAGGCAGCAACAAGGTCAAGAAATGTTCCCCCACTCGATGGGGCTGGTGATGTTTGTAAGCGCCTCCTGGCGCTTCCAGGTGACGCGGATCACCGGAAGGGCTGCTGGGTAATGTAGTCCGCCCCTCGCCGGTCTCCTCTCGGCGGCCTCGCTCTGGATGGCAAATGAGCGGCCGGGCAGCGGGAGACAGGCGGGCGGGTCCGCAATAGATTCAGGAGGTCAGCAAAGGATTTGTGGCCAAGAGAAACTTCAGGCAGCAACAAGGTCAAGAAAAGTTCCCCCACTCGATGGCGCTGGTGATGTTTTTAAGCGCCTCCTGGTGCTTCCATGTGTCGCGGATCACCGCAAGGGCTGCTGGGTAATGTAGTCCGCCCCTCGCGGGTCTCCTCTCGGCGGCCCCGCTCTGGATGGCAAATGAGCGGCCGGGCAGCGGGAGACAGGCGGGCGGGTCCGCAATAGATTCAGGAGGTCAGCAAAGGATTTGTGGCCAAGAGAAACTTCAGGCAGCAACAAGGTCAAGAAAAGTTCCCCCACTCGATGGGGCTGGTGACGTTTTTAAGCGCCTCCTGGCGCTTCCAGGTGACGCGGATCACCGCAAGGGCTGCTGGGTAATGTAGTCCGCCCCTCGCTGGTCTCCTCTCGGCGGCCCCGCTCTGGATGGCAAATGAGCGGCCAGGCAGCGGGAGACAGGCGGGCGGGTCCGCGATAGATTCAGGAGGTCAGCAAAGGATTTGTAGCCAAGAGAAACTTCAGGCAGCAACAAGGTCAAGAAAAGTTCACCCACTCGATGGGGCTGGTGATGTTTTTAAGCGCCTCCTGGCGCTTCCAGGTGACGCGGATCACCGCAAGGGCTGCTGGGTAATGTAGTCCGCCCCTCGCCGGTCTCCTCTCGGCGGCCCCGCTCTGGATGGCGAATGAGCGGCCGGGCAGCGGGAGACAGGCGGGCGGGTCCGCGATAGATTCAGGAGGTCAGCAAAGGATTTGTGGCCAAGAGAAACTTCAGGCAGCAACAAGGTCAAGAAAAGTTCCCCCACTCGATGGGGCTGGTGACGTTTTTAAGAGCCTCCTGGCGCTTCCAGGTGACGCGGATCACCGCAAGGGCTGCTGGGTAATGTAGTCCGCCCCTCGCCAGTCTCCTCTCGGCTGCCCCGCTCTGGATGGCAAATGAGCGGATGGGCAGCGGGAGACAGGAGGGCGGGTCCGCGATAGATTCAGGAGGTCAGCAAAGGATTTGTGGCCAAGAGAAACTTCAGGCAGCAACAAGGTCAAGAAAAGTTCCCCCACTCGATGGGGCTGGTGATGTTTGTAAGCGCCTCCTGGCGCTTCCAGGTGACGCGGATCACCGGAAGGGCTGCTGGGTAATGTAGTCCGCCCCTCGCCGGTCTCCTCTTGGTGGCCCCGCTCTGGATGGCAAATGAGCGGCCGGGCAGCGGGAGACAGGCGGGCGGGTCCGCAATAGATTCAGGAGGTCAGCAAAGGATTTGTGGCCAAGAGAAACTTCAGGCAGCAACAAGGTCAAGAAAAGTTCCCCCACTCGATGGGGCTGGTGATGTTTTTAAGCGCCTCCTGGTGCTTCCTTGTGACGCGGATCACCGCAAGGGCTGCTGGGTAATGTAGTCCGCCCCTTGCCGGTCTCCTCTCGGCGGCCCCGCTCTGGATGGCAAATGAGCGGCCGGGCAGCAGGAGACAGGCGGGCGGGTCCGGAATAGATTCAGGAGGTCAGCAAAGGATTTGTGGCCAAGAGAAACTTCAGGCAGCAACAAGGTCAAGAAAAGTTCCCCCATTCGATGGGGCTGGTGACGTTTTTAAGCGCCTCCTGGCGCTTCCAGGTGACGCGGATCACCGCAAGGGCTGCTGGGTAATGTAGTCCGCCCCTCACCGGTCTCCTCTCGGCCGCCCCGCTCTGGATGGCAAATGAGCGGCCGGGCAGCGGGAGACAGGCGGGCGGGTCCGCAATAGATTCAGGAGGTCAGCAAAGGATTTGTGGCCAAGAGAAACTTCAGGCAGCAACAAGGTCAAGACAAGTTCCCCCACTCGATGGGGCTGGTGATGTTTGTAAGCGCCTCCTGGCGCTTCCAGGTGACACGGATCACCGGAAGGGCTGCTGGGTAATGTAGTCCGCCCCTCGCCGGTCTCCTCTTGGTGGCCCCGCTCTGGATGGCAAATGAGCGGCCGGGCAGCGGGAGACAGGCGGGCGGGTCCGCAATAGATTCAGGAGGTCAGCAAAGGATTTGTGGCCAAGAGAAACTTCAGGCAGCAACAAGGTCAAGAAAAGTTCCCCCACTCGATGGGGCTGGTGATGTTTTTAAGCGCCTCCTGGTGCTTCCATGTGACGCGGATCACCGCAAGGGCTGCTGGGTAATGTAGTCCGCCCCTTGCCGGTCTCCTCTCGGCGGCCCCGCTCTGGATGGCAAATGAGCGGCCGGGCAGCAGGAGACAGGCGGGCGGGTCCGGAATAGATTCAGGAGGTCAGCAAAGGATTTGTGGCCAAGAGAAACTTCAGGCAGCAACAAGGTCAAGAAAAGTTCCCCCATTCGATGGGGCTGGTGACGTTTTTAAGCGCCTCCTGGCGCTTCCAGGTGACGCTGATCACCGCAAGGGCTGCTGGGTAATGTAGTCCGCCCCTCACCGGTCTCCTCTCGGCCGCCCCGCTCTGGATGGCAAATGAGCGGCCGGGCAGCGGGAGACAGGCGGGCGGGTCTGCAATAGATTCAGGAGGTCAGCAAAGGATTTGTGGCCAAGAGAAACTTCAGGCAGCAACAAGGTCAAGACAAGTTCCCCCACTCGATGGGGCTGGTGACGTTTTTAAGCGCCTCCTGGCGCTTCCAGGTGACACGGATCACCGCAAGGGCTGCTGGGTAATGTAGTCCGCCCCTCGCCGGTCTCCTCTCGGCGGCCCCGCTCTGGATGGCAAATGAGCGGCCGGGCAGCGGGAGACAGGCGGGCGGGTCCGCAATAGATTCAGGAGGTCAGCAAAGGATTTGTGGCCAAGAGAAACTTCAGGAAGCAACAAGGTCAAGAAAAGTTCCCCCACTCGATGGGGCTGGTGATGTTTTTAAGTGCCTCCTGGCGCTTCCAGGTGACGCGGATCACCGCAAGGGCTGCTGGGTAATGTAGTCCGCCCCTCGCCGGTCTCCTCTCGGCGGCCCCGCTCTGGATGGCAAATGAGCGGCCGGGCAGCGGGAGGCAGGCGGGCGGGTCCGCGAAAGATTCAGGAGGTCAGCAAAGGATTAGTGGCCAAGAGAAACTTCAGGCAGCAACAAGGTCAAGAAAAGTTCCCCCACTCGATGGGGCTGGTGACGTTTTTAAGCGCCTCCTGGTGCTTCCAGGTGACTCGGATCACCGCAAGGGCTGCTGGGTAATGTAGTCCGCCCCTCGCCGGTCTCCTCTCGGCGGCCCCGCTCTGGATGGCAAATGAGCGGCCGGGCAGCGGGAGACAGGCGGGCGGGTCCGCGATAGATTCAGGAGGTCAGCAAAGGATTTGTGGCCAAGAGAAACTTCAGGCAGCAACAAGGTCAAGAAAAGTTCCCCCACTCGATGGGGCTGGTGATGTTTTTAAGCGCCTCCTGGCGCTTCCAGGTGACGCGGATCACCGCAAGGGCTGCTGGGTAATGTATTCCGCCCCTCGCCGGTCTCCTCTCGGCGGCCCCGCTCTGGATGGCAAATGAGCGGCCGGGCAGCGGGAGACAGGCGGGCGGGTCTGCGATAGATTCAGGAGGTCAGCAAAGGATTTGTGGCCAAGAGAAACTTCAGGCAGCAACAAGGTCAAGAAAAGTTCCCCCACTCGATGGGGCTGGTGACGTTTTTAAGAGCCTCCTGGTGCTTCCAGGTGACGCGGATCACCGCAAGGGCTGCTGGGTAATGTAGTCCGCCCCTCGCCGGTCTCCTCTCGGCGGCCCCGCTCTGGATGGTAAATGAGCGGCCGGGCAGCGGGAGACAGGCGGGCGGGTCCGCAATAGATTCAGGAGGTCAGCAAAGGATTTGTGGCCAAGAGAACCTTCAGGCAGCAACAAGGTCAAGAAAAGTTCCCCCACTCGATGGGGCTGGTGATGTTTTTAAGCGCCTCCTGGCGCTTCCAGGTGACGCGGATCACCGCAAGGTCTGCTGGGTAATGTAGTCCGCCCCTCGCCGGTCTCCTCTCGGCGGCCCCGCTCTGGATGGCAAATGAGCGGCCGGGCAGCGGGAGACAGGCGGGCGGGTCCGCAATAGATTCAGGAGGTCAGCAAAGGATTTGTGGCCAAGAGAAACTTCAGGCAGCAACAAGGTCAAGAAAAGTTCCCCCACTCGATGGGGTTGGTGATGTTTTTAAGCGCCTCCTGGCGCTTCCAGGTGACGCGGATCACCGCAAGGGCTGCTGGGTAATGTATTCCGCCCCTCGCCGGTCTCCTCTCGGCGGCCCCGGTCTGGATGGCAAATGAGCGGCCGGGCAGCGGGAGACAGGCGGGCGGGTCCGCGATAGATTCAGGAGGTCAGCAAAGGATTTGTGGCCAAGAGAAACTTCAGGCAGCAACAAGGTCAAGAAAAGTTCCCCCACTCGATGGGGCTGGTGACGTTTTTAAGCGCCTCCTGGTGCTTCCAGTGACGCGGATCACCGCAAGGGCTGCTGGGTAATGTAGTACGCCCCTCGCCGGTCTCCTCTCGGCGGCCCCGCTCTGGATGGCAAATGAGCGGCCGGGCAGCGGGAGACAGGCGGGCGGGTCGTGATAGATTCAGGAGGTCAGCCAAGGATTTGTGGCCAAGAGAAACTTCAGGCAGCAACAAGGTCAAGAAAAGTTCCCCCTACTCTTTCTCTCCCCTCGCCATCGTTGACCACTGTGACATCTGTTACATCTACTGTTTCGACTCCTGTGCCCTCTGTTCTTTCTTCTCCGGTGCAATCACTGACTTACCTACTACTCCTATCACGGTTATTCATCCTCCATCGTCTTTGGGTACCTACACACCTGTACGTTGTTTCGTCGACAAGGATTTCGCGAGATTTAGCGAACAGACAGTCCCGTTGGTGCGAGTTGTTCGAGTGGAGGGTGAAAAGAGGGTAATAGTAGATCAGGGTCGTAATGCGGTTTACAGTCTCAAGGATATGTGGCAGGTTGTACGTGATTGCCCTTCAACACATGTCAGCTACATTGATTGACCTTTGGCACACACACATGGAATCAGAGGCTCTCCAAATATTATTTGATATCAGAGACCGTGTTTATGTTACTTACTTAGCACCAGAACAAGTGTTTGGTAATTTTTCTACCCTTAGTCTCCTATTGAGGCCGATTGTATGAAAAGAGCTCTACTCAAATAGCTCAGTACCCTATGCATGAAGACCACCCAATTTATAATCCACAAATACCTGAGTTGATGGATCAGCACGGTACGGTCATTAGACCGCCCATGGCTGCCCACTTCCAGGAGCAATGAGTTTATACTCCATGGAAAATGAGTGAGGTTTTACCCCTTAAGTCTACTTTGCCCGATCTTAGAAAAAACCCTACTGCCTATTATAAAGAATTGACAGAAGCTGCCTCTTTTCCTGTAATGACTCATGCTGATATTGAAATGTTCTTTGGTCTTCTTGTCCCAGATGATATTTGGCGGCAAGTGCATTCTCAAGATCATGTCGCCGATTTGGGCGGAACATGAGATGTGATTAAGGGATGGGATCGGGATAGGAAGCCAGGAGATAAACCCTGTGCTGAGATACTGGCTTTGCCCAGTCGTATTATTACATATATACACTTATTCCACCTAAGAAGGTAAGTTGGAATAGCTTGACGGCCTGTCGACAGAAGAAGGATGAGAGTGTGTCTGATTTCTTTACCAGGATTATAGTGGGCAGGATATGTCCACAGAAGGGGGAAGTCCATTTGTTTGTTGACAGTTTTGTCACTAACCTTCTTCCCGAAATAATATCTCGTTTGCAGGCATCTGAAAGCACTTGGTCTACGTCTTCTCCCTCTGGTATTTTAAATATGGCTCAGTATTATGAACACCGAGATAAGGAGGAAAAAGATAAGAATGACAAAAAACATAAGGATTTAAAGATGAAGGTGTTGTTGCAGCAGGCATATCGGGGTAACACTAGAGAACGGGGGGGGGGGTTGCATGACAACTCCCACGTACTAGGCAGCCTTCAACTACACCTTTGGGGCAAAATCAGTTTGCATATTGTAAGGATAGTGAGTAGACTCTTGAGGCAGAAGCTGGGAGTCAGGGAACGCATCTCTTGTAAATATTTGTGTTATTTTATTCTTATTTGCACCATTTAGTAGATCGCAAATCTATTCGTGTGACAATTTAAATATTCATTTCACTTCACGTATTTGCACCGTTTAGAAAGATCGTAAACCTAATCTGTGAGGCATTTTAAATAATCATTGAACACTGTGTTGCTGCGTTTGGATTTTAACTAGGGCTTTGCCCCTACCTCCTCCTTTGCTCGCCCAGAGAGTCCACGCTGTTCACAGTGGCCGATTAAGGGTCTCTGGAACGCGGGACTAGACACAACCAATTTCCCTTCAGGCGCCATATTGGGAGTACCGCAGGCTCAGCGGGCTAGTGCTCAGGGCGATTAGGCCCAGCACTACATATAGACCTGAAGCCTCCCTAACGCGGTGATAGTGAGTAGACTCTTGAGGCGGAAGCCGGGAGTCAGGGAACGCATCTCTTGTAAATATTTGTGTTATTTTATTCTTATTTGCACCATTTAGTGATAGTAAATGTATTCGTGTGACAATTTAAATATTCATTTCACTTCACGTATTTGCACGGTTTAGTAGATCGTAAACCTAATCTGTGTGGCATTTTAAACAATCATTGAACGCTGTGTTGCTGCGTTTGGATTTTAAATAGCGCTTTGCCCCTACCTCCTCCTTTGCTCGCCCAGAGAGTCCACGCTGTTCACAGTGGCCGATTAAGGGTCTCTGGAACGCGGGACTAGGCACGACCAATTTCCCTTCAGGCGCCATATTGGGCGTACCGCAGGCTTAGCGCGCTAGTGCTCAGGGCGATTAGGCCTAGCACTACAAAATGCCCCTCCCACCTCGGCCGCGCAGCGGACGAGCGCAGCGGGCGCGACGATAGCGCGCCGGAGGTGCACCAGAGGTAAGCCCGCCTGCGCTCGTCCGCGCTAGGCAGAGCTTAGAGCTCGGGACTACGGCAGGGCATCATCAGGTCCCACTTGTATATTCCAGAGACGCCCTGTTGCGCATGAGACAAAAGGTAGCAATCCCCTGCGTACACTCTATATGAATGAATGAATGAATGAATGAATGAGTACCCTCTTGTAGAGCGCATGGCTACTCTCGAGCATCCCAGCGCTGTAAGACCAGAGGACATAGAAAAGACACTATTGGAACAAGAATGTCTTTAATCACTTCCTGAAAGCTAGATGGTTGGATTCATGCCTGATGTTGTCTGGGAGTTTGTTCCATCCTTTGGCTGCTTGTACAGAGAGCCGGCGGCCACCCATCCGAACCAATTTCACCCTAGGTACTACCAGCAAGTTAAACTGGTTAGATCTTAAAGATCTCACCGATCCCCCTATATCAGGGGATAGTCCTTCCAATCAGTGCCTCTACTGCCCCTACAAGCTAGAGCTGAATGAGCCTTGTCAAGCTACTTCCATCTTAGTACGTATGGCCCTAGTTAATTGTAGATCGCTACCAAAACATGCTGTAGAAATTTACAGAATCTTAGAAGATCTCCAGCTGGAAATCCTCTTCCTGACAGAATCTTTGTTAGGACCTGACTCTGACCCAGACATCATTAAGTCGCTTCCACCGGGCTTTCTTATCCAGCATGTAGACCGATCAAAAGGGAAGGGAGGGGGAATCGCCATAATCTATAGGGACCATCTTTCCTGCCGTCTCCAAGGCAGCCCTCTCTCTGATTGTGAAAATGTTCTATTTATGATTCAAGACTCCTCGTGTAAATCTCTCTCTTGACTTCTTATCTATCGCCCGCCGGGCCCAACAGGACAATTCTGTAGCTCACTTCTGGAACAGTCAGGCATACTGGCTGCCAATCACTCTAACTTTATGATCTTAGGAGATCTTAATATCCACTTCGACAAGGGCGAAGACAAACTAGCTTCTGATCTACTATTAGATCTTGAAACCCACCAGCTTAGACTGGAAAGTCGGCGTCCCACCCACATGCTGGGTCACCTCTTGGACCCTGTTTTTTCCAACATCCCCGATCTTACAATCCCAGGTCCCACCCCGATACCGTGGTCAGACCACTTCTTAGTAGTGTTGAACTGGCGGCTCTCCACCATCTCTCCCCCCAGACCTCCACTTGGCAAACCTACACGCCCCTGGGCTACATTGGACCCGGAAAAATGGAAGTACAACTTGGAGCTCTCCCCTCCACTATTAAGCTCAGACCCCACAATAGCTGATTCTGAGTTCTCAAAGTGGATTGGAGAGACTCTGGATATAACTCTGCCGAAAAAATCTACCTGCAAACCTCGAGGCAAAATCACCTCGTCCTGGTTCACCAAGGAAGTACGCCTCTTAAAAAAGCTCTGTAAAAAGACTGAAAGAGAGTGGAGAAAAACTTTGACTCCAACAAGAAGCTTGAATACAAACATGTGATCCTTAAATACAAAAAGGCCCTTAAAGTTGCTCAGCCCTCTTATTTTGAAGAACAAATTAGGCTATCTGCCAATTCATAAAGGGAAACTTTTCAAATTGCAAAAAAACTCTTAAAAACCCTTGATCCTCCCTCCCCCGTGGAACCTTCGGTCAGCCGGTGTAACAAATTAGCTGAATTTTTTTACTCCAAAATTAAAAAGATTCTCAACTCCCTCCCCCCTATACACCGACAAATCTATCCCTTATTACTCGCCTGGATTGTTATCCCAGGCCCCGGAGCCCCAGCTGAATCGGTTTGCTCCCACGACAGTAGACACGTTATCTCCAGTATTACAATCAATCAAAAGTGGATCTCCACCTGCACCTTTTAACATTCTAAAATCAGTCTTTCCAACTATCCGGCCCCACATGGCGAATTTGATTAATACCTCGTTCTCTCATGGTATTGTTCCGCCGAGCAGGAAAAAGGCAATTATTAAAGCCCTGATTAAGAAACCATACTTGGATCCCTTGGAGCTTAATAATTTTCGGCCGATCTCCTTACTGCAAGGCATCAGTAAGGTCGCGGAAAAATATGTCAATCAGCAACTTTCCGACTACCTTGAAGTCAATGGCCTTCTTAAACCATCTCAGACAGGCTTTAGGCCAGGCCAGAGCACGGAGACCGCGATGGTGGCGGTGGTCGAAGAGGCAAGAAAGATCATTGACTCAGGAGGATCAGTGGCAGTGATCCTCCTGGACCTTAGTGCGGCCTTCGACACCGTCAACCACTCCATACTGGTCCACAGGCTTAAGGACCTGGGCATCTCAGGCTCTGCTCTGTCCTGGCTGGAATCCTTTCTGAGCGACCGTTCCTTCCAGGTGGCGGACGGTAATTTCACCTCCAAATTAACATCTATACACTGTGGGGTTCCCGAGGGCTCATCCCTGAGCCCGACGCTTTTTTTAATGTGTATATGTCCCCCCATGAGAAGATCGTCACTCCATTTGGGATCAAGCTACTAACCTATGCGGATGACACCCAGCTGGTGGTATCCCTTAGTCAGCATGACCACCCCTCCACTAATCTTTATACCTGTCTTGGAGACATAACCAAATGGATGGACAGGTCCCACCTTGAGCTTAACAGCAAAAAGACGGAGATCATGGTCCTGGGCATCCAGTCACACTTCCGCCCGAGTCCCTGTGGCCTCCCTGTATGGGTACACCCCAATCCCCAAATGTGAAATTAAGAGCTTGGGGATTTGGTTGGATGATGGTCTTAACTTCTCCACCCAAGCTAGGAAAATGGCTGGAACCTGCTATGGCCTCCTACGGACTTCTAGAAAAATCCTTCCCTTACTCCCTGCACAATCTCAAAAATTACAGATTCAAGGCCTTGTGATGTCCCATTTGGACTATGGCAATGCCTTGTATCTAGGGGCCCCCAACAAGGTGCATTTTAAAGCTCTCTGCACCACCCATAAAATCTTGCACAGAAAGGCTCCACCCATCTTAAAGGACCTTATTGTCCCCTACAAAACTAACAGAACTCTCCGCTCTTCACATCTACACTTGGCGGGAACTTCGACTCCAGCCTTTCCCGCGCCCGGCCAGCTATTTAATCATATGCTGGGCCGGACGTGCAGCGGGAGCACCAGCGGCGCGCCAAAGGCAGGCCCGTCTGCGCCAATGCCGTGACAAGGGAAGGAATCTCTGCCGAAATAGACCCTAAATTGATATATTCATCTTCAGCACTGAAAACCTTTAACAAAGGGGGATCAGGCAAATGCCTGATAGCACCAGAAAAATTAAAGGGAGTAAGTTCTTGTCACCACTGCAAATTAGAAATTCCTATTGCAGCGGAGAAACACAAATTAGTCGCACCCATCAACACTACCCAAATTAAAGGGGGGGCTAATCAATGCCCGCTCTATGTGTAAATATAGCCAAGATATCAGAGACTTAATATTAGGGCAACAACTAGACTTCCTTTTTATTACAGAGGCTTGGCTCAAAGATTGGTGCAACCCAAACATTGCGATAGCTGTACCACCACTGTACTCGATTTGTAGAAATGACAGAGAAGGCACACGAGGAGGGGGTCTGGCCATTATCCTCAGAGACACACCTCACTGTACTAACTTTAAAATAGACACTCAAGGGAGCAGAAAGTCTTGGACTCTGCATTTCATTAAGTGCCTCAGTGTCCTTCTCAGTTGGCCAGATCTATCGGCCATCGGGTCATAGCACCACGTTTACTGACTCGTTAGGGGATACCCTAAGTCACCTCCTACTTAGATATGCAAACTTCACATTATTAGGTGACTTTAACTTACACCTAGAGGACAATAAAGAGCCAGGCCTAGATAATTTCCTTCAAATAACACAAATGTTAGGGCTAACCCAGATGGTAAACGTCTCTAAAAGTTTTGTTTCACAACATGTGGTCCCCGGGGTGGCCCTGTCTGGCCAAAATAATGTTTGGTACGATTTTCAGGAATACCGGTTGTAAGCCCCATTTCACAACCCCTTGTACTTACTGTTGGTCCTTTCACTGTGGAGTCTCTATTTCTATTACCTTCAAATTGTGGTGAGAATTTGATGGTTTTGGATTTGTTGAAAAAATTGCATGCCACTATTTATTATGCTCCTGACCGTGGTCATATTACCATGGGTCCGGATGTGAGTAGGAGACAGTGTTTGTCTCAGGATGCGCCCCTTCCATCTGAGTTTGCTCAGCTACCACTCACATTGTAGGCCACTGGTGATACTGATGTGGGTCTATTGCATAGACAACCAGTTTTTATACAAGTTAAAGATAATGCCATTTTACTCCGCATTTCTCAGTATAAAATACCACAGGCAGGAGAGCGGGTCCTTCTTCAGATTATTCAGGTTTTGATACGAAACGGAGTGGTTAAAGAAACGTTTGCCAACATTTATAATGGTCCCATTCTCATGGTACTTAAAAGGGCAACCTCTGGCTCTTCTGATGCTGTTAATGAGGTCTATTGTTTTGTGATTGATTTGCGAGAGGTCAATAAAATAGTAGTTCTGCAATTTCCGGTGGTCCTTGATATCACTACACTTTTGACAATGATTCCATCCACCGCTAAATTCTTTTCTGGTACTGATCTGAAAAATGCATCCTTTAGTATTCCTATAAACCCGGATAGTAGGTATTTGTTTGGATTTACACTGGCCAGCAGAAGCTTTCCAGTCTGTTGCACTCCCCAAGGCTATACAGAGAGTCCTAGTATTTATAGACAAGCATTAATAAGTCAGTTGGATTCACCCTTGCTTTCTCCAAGAAATGTATTGGTGCAGTATGTTGATGATCTGTTAATTGCTTCTGATATAGAACAAGGTTATAGGGACAGTACAGTGAAATTGTTGTTGCATTTGAAACATCTTGGACATAAGGTCTTTCTTTCAAAGTTTCAGTATTATCGACAGGAGGATACCAAGTTAGGTCACCTACTGTCGAAGGTGGGTAGGAGGTTGACCCCCAAGCTTATTAGTATCATTGTCAAAATGCCCATTCCACAAAGTCAAAAAGACGTATGTGCTTTTATAGGTATTACTTTCTACTGTCGCCAGTGTATCCCAAACTATTCTTTATTAATCAAACCTTTGCTTGCATTAACATCAAAAGCAGTGCATAAACCTTTGCCTTGGACACCAGAATGTCAGCAATCTTTTGAGAAATTAAAAACTTCTTGGCACACCCAACTATACGAAACACGTTGTGCTTTATGTCCATGAAATGGCTGGGTGCACACTTTGTCGTGACCCAGAAATTCGGGGATAGGTAGAGGCCTTGTGCTTATTTTTCAGCTGTGCTCGACCCTGTTGCTAGGGCCCTCCCAAGCTGTCTGAGAGCGGTCGTTGCTGTGGCCACCTCAATCAGGCAATCGGCTGGACTTTTACTTGATACAGACCTCACAGTTATGGTACCCCATGCTGTGGATACACTCTTGAATAAGACAAAGACACAGCACCTCACCAGTGCAAGTCTTACTGGTTATATATTGACATTGCTTGCTAAGCATATTATGATCAAAAGATGTGCCACTCTGAACCCAGCCCCTTCCTTCTGAGGATGAAGTAGTTGACAAACATGACTGTATTTTTCTAACAGAAGAATAGACAAAAAGACGGGTAGACCTGACTGATGTTCACTTATCTGACCCCCAAGGAAAGCTATATGGTGATGGCTCTTGTTTCAAATTACCAGATGGCACTGTTGGAAATTGGCAGCGATCAATGTTAGCATTCACCTGAAGCCATCTTGTCTGCCATGTGCTCACAATGTGCTCTGTCCTTCTTTACTGTCATTGACCCTTGTGCTCTGCTTATGGACTGGCTATACTTAGGCTTTGCTACTCTGCACATTCGCAGAAGAAACTGGAACTGTTCATACACATGTTCTAGTCTGTAACTGTCAGGTTATTTTTACCGGAGTCAGCAAACTGCTAGCTCCTCCTTACTGTTGACTGTGCATGTCTGTATGACCATTTCTGTATGCAAACTCTCCTATGTGAACTTGTACCGCCTTCTTTTGAGCCTGTGTGCGTATAAAAGACCCATGGTCCTTCTACTCCTTTTGCTACTTAATACACTACCAAGTGTGTTGTGTGAATGGGGTTCCACCTCATGGGGTTTAATAAAAGTACTTGTTTTGTATTCCAGTTTCCGTGCCAACCTCTATTAATTGGTCTGAGGACTTATGTGCAGAGAAGGGTGCACCCCTAACACTGGTAGGCCTGGCTGTGGCCCACCTCTACAGATTGCCGCCCCAACAGTGGGGTTCATCGGCGACTCTGATGCCCGAAGGAATGGTCGAAACGAAGGATTGGAATCTCGCTGCGAACAATCAGTGCCCGAGGAGACCCATGTCTTGGCACCCAGAAAGTTTTTCCTCTCTTTCTGATCTGACCCTCCAGGTGGTGCCGGTCCTCGACTGAGATCTCTTCTGTTGTTCACAGCGCAGTGACCATTTGGTCGATTCAGAACTTGGCAGTTGGAATCTGGAGATTTGTGATTGGTTAAGGTTTGATACGGCACTTTTGGAATTGTAAATGCATTGGCTGATGTTTTGGATTTGTTTTGAATATATTTATTTATTTATTTCGGATTTGTAATGCGCATGGCTGCCTCAGCAATGATGGGAAGAGTGGGGTTGTGTCCTTGCTGAGGCTGGGTAGGACAACGTAACAATATTTTATAAATAAAGGGACCCGGTCACTTTTCAAATTCTGCCACTTTTTTATTCTAAGCAGATTTGTACACCCTAAAGCTTTAGTCCTTGGGTGTTATGAGTATTTTTATCATGTACAAGTTACATCACTTTGTAAACATTTCAGGTAGTCCGAGGTTTTGCTTGTTGCCTTACAGAAACCAGCACAAGCCGTGAGGGAAACGGCCAGCGAGCACAGCGGACACAGGAGGCCAGCGCGAAGCTCCCCAGCGCTCCAGCGCCCTGACGAACACCTGACGAACTACAACTCCCAGGTGCCCCAGCGGCGGGAGTGACGCCGCACGAGCGCCGGAGGCGCTTCAAAGAACGGAGCGCCCAGAGCTCCGGTGGGGAACCAGCACAAGCCGTGAGGGAAACGGCCAGCGAGCACAGCGGACACAGGAGGCCAGCGCGAAGCTCCCCAGCGCCCTGACGAACACCTGACGAACTACAACTCCCAGGTGCCCCGGCGGCGGGAGTGACGCCGCACGAGCGCCGGAGGCGCTTCAAAGAACGGAGCGCCCAGAGCTCCGGTGGGGAACCAGCACAAGCCGTGAGGGAAACGGCCAGCGAGCACAGCGGACACAGGAGGCCAGCGCGAAGCTCCCCAGCGCTCCAGCGCCCTGACGAACACCTGACGAACTACAACTCCCAGGTGCCCCGGCGGCGGGAGTGACGCCGCACGAGCGCCGGAGGCGCTTCAAAGAACGGAGCGCCCCTCGCACCCGCGAGGAGCGCGCGCGGGAGCCGCCCGGGAGAAGCCCGGGACAAGGGCGGGCCGTCTAAGGCCGTCCAAGGACGACCAGGGACGGGACGGGCCACGTCTCTTCCATCATGGGTAAGCGGAAACTGGCTACAGCGGCGGCAGGCGAGGGTAATGAGAAGGTACCTAAATACACCACCAGCATCATCACTTATCTAACATCTAAGGTGGGAGAATTGTCTACACAGATCGCTGAGTCAGAGCGTGAGTTGGGGCTTGCTTCCAGCCCAGTGAAGTAGTGTGGCTCACTGGTTAGAGGCGGCAGACCCGAGAGCAGAGGACGGCCCGGGACCAGGGTTCGATTCCCGGCGCGGCAGGTTTCTGGACCAGGGTCAGCGGACTCGATAATTCTCTCGCCTCGGTGCCCACTCTGATCAGCGATCACACTCGGCAACTATGGGCATTAGCTTGCCTCATCTTCACTAACGGCCCCACCAGACCGCTGGGGATGCCTGGTCTCACCCTGGAGATACCCATTAAGGGACCATCTCTCAGGGAAGCCAGGAAGGGTTTCGCAGCGGTCGAAGCGCCTTGGGACCCTACGGGTAAGTAGTGCGCTATATAAATGCCTATACATTTACATTTACATTTACATTTGGGGCTGCCAATTCATCTAACGTATCTGCCTCTACATTACACTGTATCCCGCTGGAGCCACGGGTCATTATTGAGTCATGTAGACCTACTTTGCCTCAATCCGCCACAGTTCTTCCGTTCCCGGCTTTGCCCGAAACTGTGATACCAACATTTCCATTGAGCACGGGGGGTGCTGAAAGGCTGGCAGTTAGTCAGTCTGGTCTTCAACAGCCTTCTTATGTAACTGAGGAATGTATCTCGGCCCTATTAGAAAAACTGTTCACAGAAAGACTGGAATCTGCCTTGGTCCAGATTGCCTCTGACATTAACGAGACTTTGAAGGATTGTGTCAAGAACCTTATGGCTAAATGTGATCGCATTAACGATGCTCTCATTTCCCGGGCTCCACCCCCTTGTACATCCACACCATCTCTCCCAGTAGTTGTGCAGGTGTCTGCCCCTAAGGGTGGGGGTCAACCCTCAACTAGGTTGGCTAGCCCCCCCATAGTGAACATTAATAACCCCGTTCACAAAAAAGGGAAAGTGGATAATGGAATATACATTCCCTCAACGGAGGCTGCCCTCCAAGTAATTACCCTCGCAAACCCAAGAAGCCAGCAGGAGGCTGTGGTAAAAAGGGCACCCCCAGTAAATTTACCGCCAGAGGCAACACCATTTGTCGCAGTTCTAGTTAACGTGCCAAAACTCAAAGAGGGGGAGGTGGAACAACATGATACCCTTCTTAGACATGTAAAAAAATGGTGCAATGCTAATTGCTCAGGAGAAAGCAATATTGCTGATAATATTCTGACAAGCAGAAGGGTTAACTGGGTGGGCTCAAGTAAGAAAAAGGCATTGGGAGACTGTGTCATTGTTAATTTTAAATCCAGAAATGTCGCTTGTCGACTCTTTTGGGATGATTCCCCCCTGGACCCTGTAAGCAAAGGTGTTCGGGCTATGCCTCTTGGCTTTTTTTATCCCCGAGCTCATAGATTGAGAGGTGTAGAGAACAACACGACATACCCTATTGAAAAATCCTGGGCGGAGGATAAACTTATTTCATCAGTGGTAACTAATGATTGGGTCACTAAGCCAATTAAGGGGATTGGGTTACTTAATGTTGAGAGGAGCTTTCCCACAAACGACTTATTGTTGTCAAATAGGTTTGCGGCCCTCACTGATAGAATGGATACTGAATGACTAGTGCCCACACATGAAAACCCAACTGACCCATGTTTAGGTTCTGCAGAGGCCAACACATCTGAGGTCATGGCCAAAACTGTTACAGATGCCCCACTATTAATGGGCGAAGGGCACATCAGGTTATTATCTTGGAATATTGCGGGCCTACGGGCAAAGCAGGATGACCCTATCTGGATACAACAACTGAAGGACCATGACATAGTTGCCTTGCAAGAAACTTGGTCACAAGAAAAGGGGTTCTGGCTAGAGGTTATATCTCTTTTTTTGTTGATGCCCAGAGCTCCACGGCGGGAAGGGACAGAGGGGGCCTGTTATTACTTGTCTCAATTAAATTGGTAGGGAAGGTCAGAGAAATACCCAGTTCATCTCCTTCCTTCCAGTTGGTGGAAATTTGTTTGTTAGACAAGAACAAGATTTTGCTCATAAATTGTTATAACTCAACCCAGGGGGGGGCCCCCAATGCTGTTTTAGATGGCCTATCGGCCTTTTTAATGAACTATATGTCAAATCAAACCACTTTTGTCCAGCTAATTATGATGGGTGATTTTAATGTACACTTATGTAAGTTTCATTGCCACATTGTAGATGATACCGGCCCAGACCATACATCATTGCCTCACTTTGAACATAGCCCTAAGGGCGTGGCAATGGAAACCCTGTTATCATCTAACGATTTATACGAGCCAGGGTTTGAAGACCACACAACTCGAGTGCCCACGTATAACGCGAGGGGCAGCGAATCAATCATTGATTATTTTTTCATGTCCCCTGGGCTCTTACGTTATGTTTTGTTTTACAATGCTTTTGTAAGTGGGTACAGTGACCATAATCCGGTGCTGTTAGCTTTGGATACTCTCTCTGGTTTATGTAAAGGGGAACAAATGACTAGTTCTGCAAGGGACGTAAGGAGTTGTGACCAGGGAAGGCGCCTGAAATGGTGCAAGGTATGTCCGGAGGACTTTCATGGCCAGATTGAACAACATATGGCAGTAGAATTTGAGAAATGCCGGGAGGGAGTGAGTAGGGGGGGGGAAGTTGTTGGTGCCTTTGAAGCTATCTGTACAAGAATAGATAAAGAGCTTACAGCAAAACCTAGGAGGGGCCCTGCCCCAGTGTTTAGGTGGTTTGACCACACTTGTTCAAAGGCTCACTCGGCTCTGCTGAGGGCACTTAAACAATCACCCAGAAGAAATGCGTTACTTACCTGTAACAGCAGTTATCCAGTATTGGTGTCTTTCATAGATTCACATGCCTGAATCATTCCCCGTCGTCGAGACGGGAGCCTCCGGTAAATAAAAAAGTAATGTCCATAGACATACATAGAGAGAAAAGGGTCCAAGGGTCTCCCCTTAGTAGCCTTTCCTTGTCCTTATGTAAAAAGGACCAAACTGACATAGTCAGCCAATCAGCTCCGACCTCCCTCTAGAACCTTCCTGGGAGGAGCCTCAGTCCCTCAGATTTTCGTACGCACCCAGCTAGGTTTGGCGTAGTATAGTTCCGAGAGGGAAGTGAGTCCTTCCAGGGGAGGCGGGAGGGTTGCATGTGAGTCTATGAAAGACACCAATACTGGATAACTGCTGTTACAGGTAAGTAACGCATTTCTTATCCAGTATTAGGGGTGTCTTTCATAGATTCACATGCCTGAATCAGAGTAGCTAGCAATCACAGTAGCACATTTGTAAAACAGAGTTGCTCTGCCGTCATAGTAGATAATGCATATAATATCATACAATAAAGAGACAGCTTAGATATAATATCATCAGAGCAATAATGTGCATACCTGGAAGGCGGGATGTAGGAAGGCTCACCTTACTGAAAGAGATGGCGAAGCACCGCCTGGCCCACTGCTGCATCCTTCTGGAGTTCGATATCCAGGCAGTAGTGTCTGGAGAAAGTATGCGGTGACTTCCAGGTCGCCGCCCTGCAGATGTCCAGGATTGGCACTCCTGCAAACAGCGCCGCTGACGTGGACATCGCCCTGGTGGAATGAGCGGTAACATGATCATTCAGGGGCCGGCCGGCCTGTTCGTGGCAGAAGGAAATCGCCGAGGAGATCCATCTGGATATGCTTTGCTTCGTGAGTGGTAGGCCCATTCTTGGCCTGCTGTATGCCACGAACAGCTGTGAGGATTTCCTTAGCTCCTTAGTCTTCTCCAGGTAGAACTTCAGGCACCTCATAAGGTCCAAAGAATGCAGTGACCTTTCCGCTGCTGTGGAAGGGTTGGCGAAGAAAGACCTAAGGACCAAAGGTTCGTTGAGATGGAAGTCCGACGGTACCTTTGGAATGAACTTAGGGTTTGGTCGCAGTACCACCCTATCATGTCTGAATTGTAGATAAGGTTCTTGAATGGACAAGGCCTGCAGCTCGCTGACCCTTCTGGCCGAAGTTAGAGCGAGCAAGAGTGCAGTTTTCCATGAAAGGTGTTGAAGCGATGCCCTGTGAATGGGTTCAAACGGGTGTCGCATGAGCTGGTTGAGTACCAGGTTAAGCTGCCAGGTGGGGGGTACCTTCCGAGGCCTCGGGAAGGATCTGTACAGTCCTTTGAGGAATTGTTTAACTAGCCGACTAGACCACAGGGATGGTCCTGTGATCGTTCTGGTGAACCTCGAGATTGCTGCCAGGTGGACTTTGATGGACGCATGCGCCAGTCCCGACTGGGCCAAATGCAGGAGGTATGGTAGTATTTGTTCTGGTGTGATGGTGAGTGGCTGTAATCCCTGTTCCGAGCACCATATGCAGAACCTCTTCCATTTGAGACAGTAGGTCTTGTTCGTACTGTCCGCTCTTGCTTTGGCTAGCACATCCCTGCAGTCTTGTGGGATATTCAGGCCCCCGAATTCTCTGTGCTCAGGAGCCAGGCTGATAATTTGAGCGATTGGAGGTTCGGGTGTTGCACTTGTCCGTTGGACATCGTCAGTAGGGCTGGGTGTTGGTGCAGTCGGATCGGTGATTTGATGGATAGTCGAAGCAGATCCGAGAACCAGTGTTGCCTCGGCCAGGACGGGGCGATCAAGATCAGGGTGCATGGTTCCGCTTTCATTTTCCTCAGGAGCCGTGGAATCATCGGGCATGGAGGAAAGGCGTATGCAAAGACGCTGTACCATCCGATGGAGAACGCATTTCCTAGTGATCCTGGTTGGGGATGCCAACTTGCGTAGCACGGGCATTTTGCGTTCCTCCTGGTGGCAAAGAGGTCGATGTTTGGGACTCCCCAAAGAGAGAAGATGTGAGTGAGGGCGCTGTCCGATAGTTCCCACTCGTGGGAGAGGGATTTTTGCCTGCTCAGGGCGTCCGCGATGGTATTGTCCCTTCCCGGCACGTATTCCGCTTTGAGTTGGATGTCGTGTAGTACCAGCCAGTTCCAGATCGTCTGTGATTCGCGTGAGAGCGAGAGTGAACGCGTTCCCCCTTGTTTGTTCAAATAGTGCATCGTCGTGGTGTTGTCCGTCCTGACGAGCACTGGGGATTTCTGGATGCGGGGTAGGAAGGCTTGTAGAGCCAGAAACACTGCTCTCAGCTCCAAGAGGTTGATATGGAGCAATTGCTCTTGAGAGTCCCATTTGCCGCTGATCTGTAGGTCCTGGAGCACCGCGCCCCAACCCTCTAGGGAGGCGTCTGTTGTTATCACCAGCGGTGATGCTGGGAGGAGAAACGGCAAGCCCACCATCAGGTTGTGACGACTTGTCCACCATTGTAGAGCTTTTGAAATCTTCGGTGTGATCCGAAGGATGTCTTCGAATGAGCCAGTGCTTTGTGTCCATTGGCTCGCGAGTGCCTCCTGTAAGGGCCGCATTCTGAGCCTGCAGTGTGGTATGAGGAGTATGCAGGAAGACATCATCCCGAGGAGGGAGGAGTAAGTCCGAACTTTCAGGTGCTTTCTCTTTGCCACAGCCGTGGCCAGAGATAAGATCCTGTCTGCTCTTTCTTTTGAGGGGAAGGCCTTCGTGCAGCTTGTGTCTAACATTGCCCCTAGGAAGGTAATTTTTGTTGCGGGCACCATGCATGATTTCTTGATATTGAGCGTCAATCCCAGATTTTGAAAGAGATTGGTGCAGGCGTTGGAGGACGTGACCGCGTCCCCGGGTGAGGGTGCTTTCACCAGCCAGTCGTCTAGGTAGGGGAAGACTTGGTGGCCCAGTTGGCGCAGGAATGCCGCCACAGGCGCAAGGCATTTTGTGAATATGCGCGGCGCGGACTTGAGGCCGAACGGCAGTACTTTGAACTGATAGTGACGGCCCGCCACCTCGAATCTTAGGAACTTTCGGTGAGTTTTGAGGATAGGGATGTGGTAGTATGCATCCTGGAGATCCAGTGACACCATAAAATCTCCTTTCTCTAGAATGCCCAGGATTTCCTGAATTGTCACCATCCTGAATGATTGGCTTCGTAGGAAGGTGTTGAGCCCCCGGAGGTCCAGGATGGGTCTCCACTTGTTTTCTTTTTGTTGAACAAGAAAGAAGTGGGAGTAAAATCCTTTCCCCTTCGAGGATGCCGGAACCCTTTCGATTGCTCCTTTTTGTAGCATTGTCGAAAGTTCCTTTAGAAGCAGGCGTGGATGTTTGTGTGTCCGTCTGCGTGGAGGGGTATTGGGAGGGATGGAGGTGAACTCGAGGGAGTGGCCAAATCGAATAATTTGAAGAACCCACCGGTCCGTGGTGATGTTCTGCCAATTGTGAAGGAAATGGGTCAGCTTTCCTCCAATCTGAAAGGACGGAGATGGTGTTCGGACTGGCTGGAGGAGGTGGTCACTGGCGGCCGCCAGCGCCCCTCTTGGTGTTTTTACCTCTGTAGGACGACCTTCCGAATGAAGACTGTCTGCCCTGTTGTTGCTTGTGTTGGTACTGGCCTTTTTGATTGTACGAGAATGAGGACGAGGACCTGTTTTGATATGAGCCTCTATAGGAGGATTGACCCCTGGGCTTGTTGCCACGAAAGGACTGGTTTCTGAACTGTAGAGATCCCAGGGCCCTTGCCGTGTCTGTGTCCTTTTTAATGGCCTGTAGGGCCTCGTCGATCTGTACTCCAAACAGGTGCTGGCCGTCGAAGGGCATGTCTAGAACCTTTGCCTGAACTTCTTGGCGGAATGAAGTGGCTTTGAGCCATCCCTGTCGTCTCAGCACAGCCGCTCCCGCAAGTTGACGGAAGCCTGTCATGGCTGCGTCGATAGCACAGTCTATGAGCTCCGCTGCAGAAGATTGACCCTCCACGAGGAGCGCTTTCACCTCACCCTGGACGTCATCAGGTAGTTCCTTTAGGTAAGGGGCAATGTCCTCCCATAATTGTCGATTGTAGCGTCCTAGCAAGGCAATGGAGTTGGCCACCTTGATGGACATGGCCGATGTGGAAGTGAAGCGCTTGCCTATTGTGTCCAGTTTCCTGCCCTCTTTATCCGGGGGAGCTGACAGTGGTGATGAAGGGTTGCGGGAGTTTTTCTGGGCCGCCTGCGTCACTACCGAGTCCGGTTTGGGGTGACCATTTAGGCAAGCCGCTGCAGTGAGTGGTGCCCTGTATTTTTTATCAAGGCGTGGGACCACCGCTGGCACAGAAGCAGGAGTGAGCATTAGCTTCTTTCCCTGTTCCCACAAAAAGTCTATGATTGGAACAGCTTTTGCAGATTTTTGAGGCTGTTCCTTGAAGTCATGGAGGAAACAGTCCGTTTCCGTGGATTCCACCACCATGTGGAATCTCTTCGCCGCTCTCTCCACCAGCTTGTGGAAACCCGCAATGTCCACCGGTGGGGAGTCCGCTTGGCGTGGTTGTGGTGAAGCTGGGGATGATGTAATATATTCGTCCTCATCAGCCTGGTCCGAGTGGTCTGAGTGAACCTCCTGGACCTCTCCTTCCTCCAGTTCTTCCTCTTCCTCTTCTTCGTCCGAAGAGACCACCACTTGAGGATGAACTTCCTGGTGGGGTTGATGGCGAGGATGAGGGCGTTCCGGTGCGGACACCTGAACATGCACTGGAGGTGTCTGATCTTCCTTGTCCTCTGGTGCGGGACTTTCAGGTGCTTGACCTCCTTTGCTAGGTTCCGGAAAGCGCCGCTTGTAGTCTTGCACAAGAAGTTTCAAGTCATCCACCAGTGTCGCCGGCAGGCATATCATGGGGGTGACTTCGGTGTGGACAGTGGCTTGGACCGAGTGCTCCTGATACGTGAATTCGTCCTGTTCCTCATCAGTGCTTTGGCATTTTATGTGGAGGTCTGTGAGAGAAGTAGCGGGATTCAGATGGTCATCCTCCTCGGATTCCTCGCTTTGGAAAATTTCTTGAGGTGGTTGTTTTTCCACCTTGCTAGGAGACGTCGTTTCCGGGGTAATTATTGACTTTTCCTGTTTGGTATACTGAATGGTAGAGCTCGTAGTCGTCGAGGGGTCCGTCGACGGTGGTAGCATCATGTACGGCGTCTCCACCAGCTTTGATTTCTTCCATGTTTCGTTCGTCGTCGAATCGCTCGTCGACGGTGTCGTCGTCGAGCCCGTCGTCGACGGTGTCTTCGTCGACGGTGTCTTCGTCGACGGTGTCTTCGTCGACGGTGTCCTCGTCGACGGTGTCTTCGTCGACGGTGTCTTCGTCGACGGTGTCTTCGTCGACGGGCTCGTCGCCGACGAGCCGGGCGTCGACGAGGTCTTCGTCGACGGAGGGGTTGACGAAGGGATCTTGGTCGTCGACGACTGCGCAGCCGTCGTCGTCATCGACGGTGCCTTCGTAGACGATTGTCTCGTCGACGAGTCTCTCGTCGACACTCTCGTCAACGACGGTTTGGACGACGATGTGCTCGTCGCTGTTGATGGCGTCGTCGACGGTGTAGTCTTCGTCGACATTGTCAGGGGAATAATTGAAGAAACAGGCCTACCTGTAGATGAAGAGGAAGTAGTCATCGTCGTTGAAGCTGAGGGCGACGATGCCGATGTGGTAGACACCGTGGTTTTTACTGAGGTAGTCCTCTGGCTTTGTCTGGAGGACGGAGCAGGCATTTTGAAGGTTTTATCTTCCTTCGCCGACACTGAGGATGACGCCGATCTCGCCTCAGAAGACTTTTTGTGAGTCTTCGCAGGAGGAGTGTCTGAGTGGCCCGGGGAAGCGTCCCTTGGCCTCTTGCTCGAGACAGCAGAAGTTCTGGAAGCGCTGCTCACAGAGGACTCTGGATTGTCCCTGTTCTTAAGCCTGTCCAGCCAGATCAGAAGGCGACCCTCTCTGTCTCTCACGGTCTTTTTGGGAAAAGACCGACAGATTGCGCATTTTTCCGAATTGTGATCCGGGTAAAGGCAATACAGGCACAGGTCGTGTTTGTCATCCACATGAATCCTTTTCTTACTGCAGGAAGACCAGGCCCTGAACAGGGCTTTCTTCCCCAAGTCAGACATGAAAAAGGCAGTATAAGCACACACTTACTTCAGGGGTAGTGTGTTGAGGAAGTCCTTGAAGAGTTTTTTGTTTCAGAGAAATTTCCAAGAGAGTTTGATGATTTTTAGTAATAATCCTGAGGAGAGCTCAGGCTGGAGACTCCCTAGCACAACGTGCGGTAGAAAATCTGAGGGACTGAGGCTCCTCCCAGGAAGGTTCTAGAGGGAGGTCGGAGCTGATTGGCTGACTATGTCAGTTTGGTCCTTTTTACATAAGGACAAGGAAAGGCTACTAAGGGGAGACCCTTGGACCCTTTTCTCTCTATGTATGTCTATGGACATTACTTTTTTATTTACCGGAGGCTCCCGTCTCGACGACGGGGAATGATTCAGGCATGTGAATCTATGAAAGACACCCCTAATACTGGATAAATAGGTCTCTGGTGGCACAGTTGAGAAGAGAATATGCTATGGCGGTTAAATTACGGAAAAAAACCATTAAAGATGAAGCCTGGGATTCTTTAATGGATTCCACAACTCTCAATCAAAGCTCCAAATTCTGGGCCATAATCAATAATCCCTTGTTTGCTAACACCAATAACTCGGACCTTGATATAAATATCCCGGAAGCAGTCTGGATTAACCATTTCTCCCATATATATGGCTCAAATGATACAGTTGAGGTTTTTGCAATACCATACTCCTTATCCTACCCCACCAAGCTAACTTTTAGTAAATCAGAAGTAGAGTTGGCAATTTTGGGCTCTGCTGCCAACAAGGCTCCGGGACCGGATGGGGTACCACTGGACCTCTACAAATGCAAACCTGAGCTGTGGGCGGAGATCCTGGCTAATGTTTTTAATTGTGTACATGAGGGGGGCTTTCCAAAAACCTGGGCATGTTCAACCATGGTACCCATTTTTAAAAAGGGCCAAAGAAATGACCCCAAGTGTTTTCGTCCAATTTCTTTATTGAATTCCTCGATGAAGATATTGGGCAAGGTCCTGTTAGCGAGAATTAATACCTGGTCCCTAGAGAATGACATCCTAGCAGAAACCCAGTACGTGTTTCGCGCAGGCAGAGGGACTGAGGATCAATGCCTCAATCTTCATCTGATAATCTCGAAATACACTATTGCTAAGAAGGGTTCAATTTTTGTTGCGTTTATGGACCTGTCCACAGCTTTTGATTTAGTTAACAGAGCTCGGCTGTGGACCATGTTATTAAAATTGGGTCTGGATCCACCCCTTGTATATTTTTTGGCTGAACTACATAAGGATCTAAAAGCCTCTATTAGGATGGATCAAGAGGGGAATTGTACAGCCTGGTTTAAATCCTGCAGGGGGGTGCGGCAGGGCTGCATTCTTGCTCCCATGCTGTTCACCCTGTATATAAATTCACTTGAGGAAACTCTTTTAAATGCAACCTTGGACATTCCGCGTGCAGGGGAGACTAGAATTCCTGTTCTACTGTACGCGGATGACGCAGCCTTGATAGCGCGTACGCATATTGGTTTACAAAGACTTTTAAATGGTTTTAATGATTTTATGTCTTCACTGGACTTAGTGATAAATAACTCTAAATCGCACGTCATGACTTTTGGGACTGTTAAAAATAACTCTAATCAGTTCTATTGCAATGGCGACGTAATCACTAATGTCAAAACTTTTACTTATTTGGGTGTGATTTTTGACTCCAGAGGAAGCTGGGTTCCCCAGATTACAGCTAAAACTAAAGCAGTTAGGAGTTCGGCTAACGCCATTCTAAGCTTCTCCAGGAGACTGGGCGGGAAACCAACTGGTGCTTTACTAAATATCTACAGGGCGAAATCTGTGGCAATAGCCAGGTATGGTTCAGGTTTGTGGGGGTATGTGAACGGTGAGTCGATCCAGAGGGAAGAAAATAAGTTTCTTCGATCAATATTAGGGTTACCTCAGTTCACAGCCACGTTTTCAGTCCACCAGGAACTTGGTCTCGGGTACATTTCTGACACCCTTCTTATGGCCCCAATTTTGTTATGGATAAGGACCTGGACTAACACCAATCTAGGCCTGAACCATAAAATTTTGGTGGACACTCTAAAATTGGATAATTCTAACAAAATAGTTTGGCTTTCTTATATTCAGAAGTGTTCTTTGGTTCTTGGACGTCCCGATATTTTTTCGGCCCCCCAAGACCTAAGGAAATCTGATTTGGATTGGGTTAAGCTCAACTTTATTAAAATCAAAAATATGGAGAGGGAGGAACAACAACTGACCAAAACAACGGTCAGAGCTCATTATCTGACCATCACTTCCCTCTCTATACAACCATATCTTACAACTGTTAACATCCCCTTTCACAGGTGGCTTCTGGTTAAACTCCGGTTTAATCAGATTTATATGGTGCTCTGTGATAGTCAATGCTGGTATAGGGAGGAGGACGCCCCTGTCTGTAACTGTGATAACTTTTCAGTACAAGATAATATGCACTTTATGTTGTTTTGTCATTTCTTTACTGTGCCCAGGCAGAAATACGTGGTTCCATTATTAAAGGATAAAATCTTCCAACAGGCAAAACCAGCCCTCCTGTATCTTCAACTTTTAGATTCTGCTTTAGCTATGTTTAGCGTGGCAAATTACCTTGTTGCTGCAGTTAGGATCAGGAGGAAAAGACTTAAGAATTAAATACCGGGGTTTTTGCATGGAAGACAAAATTGGATAATGTATTGTGTATTTGTAACTTGCTAAAAGCGTAATATGTACTCCTATTCTTAGCTGTATTTTTAAGTATGATTCATATGTTTTTAATTGATGTTTTTTAACTTTTTAAAGGTGTGAATTTGTAAATAGTATTGACTCAATGAATTTGTATTTTTTCAAGTTGTAACATTATCACCTCAATATGAATGTAGTATGCTTTTATGATTTTTAACTAAATCGAATAAAGTGGTTTTTGACTTGACTTGACTTGACTTACAGAAACACAAATTCATTACATACAAGTTATATATACACTTTTCACACCAAAAAAGACATTGGAACACAAATATACATTAACGTTTCACATTACAATTTCTACATTACACTTTTTACAAACCTATTTTAAGTTGTACCCTATTAGCTAATTTGAACATCAGACCTACGCAATATGATTTTTATCTAATCGAGGACTGGTCACGCAAGGGCCTACAATTTAGTAAATGTTTCATTGACTGGGTATACAACGTTATAGTTATTGCCCTTTGCGGGTTAAGTTTTCGTAAATAAGACGAGCAAAACTGAGCCGACGCGTTTCCAAGCCCGTTTCTTATTCGTCGGGCTTTTCTTCAGGGCTGTTAGTTGGGTACCTATATGAAAACAATGGGGACTACAATTCAGTATAGGACCTTCACTTTTGTCACTTTAGTAACACGAGTCATTAGTACTCATTATTACCTTTTCAGGATTTGTGTACAGATCTGTTCTAGTTGATTAAGGCTCTTGATTCGCGGTTGGATTGTGCTGCAGGGGTGAAGAGCACATAATGTGTCTGACTTTAATAAGGGACATTGTATCACTAAGTTCTTGTTACTGTTATAGCATCAGGACTTACGTTTATTAGTGTCCATTAAACGAAGATACGGCCGCTAGTTGCCTTTTGTTTTTTGTGCACAGCTTATAGGGGAGCGGTGGCGGGAGCTGCGAATTGTTAAAAAAGGAGGTTTTCAATGGATATACGCAATTGTTTAAAGATCTCTATGGGGAGTTTCTCCGTTACCAGTAATTACTTACTTGGGGTTTCAGCACGAAGGCTGACTGCCTTAATTTCGTTTTAAAGGCGTCACCTTTTTTCACCAAGCCTTTTATTTGACCGCATTCGCTGATAGGTTGAAAATGAAGAGATTTAAGTCTCATTCTCTAACTATTGGATTCATTCTCCCACTCGTACAAATCGTTACCTTGGAATTCCTTGTAGCTCAAGTTGTTCCTGCCTGCTCCCGTGTTGAATGAGTGTTTGGTGTTCCGGTCACATGGTCATTTCAAATCTGCTCGTGTCATGTGATTAAGTGATTGTGGGGGATGTCGTCCTGATGCTCATTTCATATGTGGTCATTTTACAGAGGGCGCAGTCATGGATTTAAATTTCAGATTGTTCATTTAACCCTGCACTCACACAGTTATATTTCATGATTAAGTATGCTTCTCTTCTAAGTAAAAGGGTTTCCACATTCCCTCCACGTTGAGGAGTTTTTATTCCTGAGAGAACCGACCATCTTAAATTTTTTTTGTGTGATTATGGTCTATGAAGTGTTGGACCATAGGTGCAGTCAAAACTTTCTGTTTTATTTTGGAGCAGTGTTGTGCCAGTCTCTCTGTGATCTGTTGGTTGGTTTTCCCAATGTAAAGTTTGTCACAAGGACAAATTATTACATAGACAATATTTTTACTTTTGCAATTAGTAAATTCAATGTGGATCCATTTGATGGTGTTGTGTTCAAACATTGTTCCCTCAACAGTACTTGCACATGATACATAGGTGCCGCATTTGTGGTGACCTTGCACTGGGTTCAAGTTCCATATAGTGCGCAGGTCACTTTTAGCTTTGGAGGTACCTAAGTCTGCCCTAATTATTTGTTGGCCAATGTTTTTGTTTTTCTTAAGTGCAAACATAGGTTTTGCAAAAGGAATTTCAAGGTTTGATATTAGGTGCCAATTTTTCAAGACGATCGATTTGAATCTGTTTGTGTGTGGACCGTAGGTTGACACACAAACAAGTTGTTTGAGTGGTTTTTTGTCTCTTTTGGTTAGTAATACCTCTCTATGGGTAAACCATGCACGTTTGGTAGCATGTTTCAGCATTTTCTTTGGGTAACCTCTTGCTCTTAACTGCTCACAGAAAATCTCTAAGAACATCTGGTCCAGTTCCATATTTGGCTCAACATAAGGGCATCCAGACATCAAATTTAGTGTGACATAAAGTAAGACACGCCTAACATTCCTTGACGTTGATGTCTTTCCCCAAAATAATGAATTGGTCACTACATTACATCGTACACAGACTTACAAAAACACCATCCTCCACTATCGGAGTTTCCATCCACAAAGTTTAAAAGAAAACTTGCTGTATAGTCAACTGTTGAGAATCAGACGAAACTGTTCTAGAAAACAAGATTACTTTACACATGCAGAGATTTTCTGTGAGCAGAGGGCCATAACTATAACGTTGTATACCCAGTCAATGAAATAACGTTTACTAAATTGTAGGCCCTTGCGTGACCAGTCCTCGATTAGATAAAAATCATATTGCGTAGGTCTGGTGTTCAAATTAGCTAGTAGGGTACAACTTAAAATAGGTTTGTAAAAAGTGTAATGTAGAAATTGTAATGTGAAACGTTAATGTATATTTGTATTCCAATTGTCTGTTTGGTGTGAAAAGTGTATATATTACTTGCATGTAATTAATTTGTGTTTCTGTAAGGCAACAATCAAAACCTCTGACTACCTGAAATGTTTACAAAGTGATGTAACTTGTACATGATAAAAATACTCATAACACCCAAGGACTAAAGCTTTAGGGTGTAGTAATCTGCTTAGAATAATAAAGTGGCAGAATTTGAAAAGTGACCGGGTCCCTTTATTAATAAAATATTGCCTCAGCAATAAGGTGTCCCAGCGCAACCAGAGACTAGAGACTAGAGCCTGAGAATACAACCTAGAGATTAAACATCAGGAGTAGGGAAAAACCAGGTCTCTAAGGCCTTTTGAAACGCCAGATGGTTTGGAATGGCTTTAATGGGAGCAGGGAGCGAGTTCTAGAGTTTCGCCGCCAAAAAGCGGAAAAAACGTCCCCCAGCCCTCGCTCTCCAGACTCGAGGTGCGCAGACGAGCGCACTGTCAGCAGATCTCAGCGAACGCCCAGGCACATAGGGCTCCAACAAATGGAGTAACCCTAATGGAGCCTGGTGTGACATGATCGTATGTGAAATACACAGCGCCTTGAACTGAATGCGCTTTTCGACAGGCAGCCAGTGGAGTTTAGGGAGCACATGTGCCACCGAGCAAGATTTGGGCAGTGCAACTGAGGTAATATGAATTTTCATGATCAATTGTGTCCCCTATCTTAGACCCCACCGGCTCCATGTACGTGCTTCAAGTACATGTATGTTCCCTCCACTTCCAGCTATGAAGACGCAAATACATTTGCGTCCAACGTTAACATGTCCTCTTTCAGATCCACCATGAATGGGTCAGATATTCCGTTCCTAAGTGTGCCTTGCCAACGTCTTTACATGGTGCACTTTCATGTATTTCTAGCTCTGGCGAGTTAGGCCCTGATTTTTGCCATCGAGCTCTTTCTGCCTTCTGTCTCTGAGAGCTGCAGTCTGCCGCTTCCTGACCCTTGACTTACTCCCTGCGCGGCGAGCGGTGCCTGGCTCGACCTACTTGCCTGCCAAGACTGTATTCAACCTTCAAGTTATCTGCTTCGCTCCTTGAAAATACATTCCTGTCTAGTAGTTTAGGAAAACATCCTTCCTTGCTGAAGAGCAAAGGGCCCGGCCACACTGTCTCCATGCAAGTAATTCATAGCTCTTGTTACCATGGTAGGCCCATGCCCCCCTCGCATCTCATGTAGACACGTAGTCACATATGCACGCACTAGCAGTCAGTATAGAATAGCCTCTGCCCGAGAGACCTTTCCTTCTAGATAATACAGTTCCTCAAACACAAGATATTAGATATGATTTGGGATTAGGTTGTTCTGACACCCCAGACTTCTGTCTCCTCATGTAGGGCTAAATGTCAAGTCCCTTTCACCCTCCAGTCACACGTCAATTACACGTCATGCTGCTGCGCGCGCATCCCTGCCACATATTCCTGCTGACACTGCAGGATTCTTCTATGGATCCACCCACCTGTGATACGTTTTATGTGACGTTGTCTAGCACACACCTCTGTGTACGCCCTCATGCACGCCTTCTGTTACGCACATGTTTCTTATCTCGTTTCTCTCAGCTGTTACGCCTTCTGTATCTGTCATTAATGTAATGCATTGACTATATATATATGATATCCTGTCAATAAAGTATTGTGATTCCCTTCCTGAACCTTCGTGGTGATGGAATATAATCCAAGGTTCGAACCAATTCCTTTTTAAGGAATAAAACCCCTTTTAAAACCTCAAATATCACGGATTCTGCCTCTTATTTTTGACTGAGTTATTCTTATTGAACTTTACCGCATAAATTAAGTATAGGTAATTTAAATTTACCACATAATTGGCGCCCGAACAGGGACCCCTCCCCCACCTTACGCGCCGGCGGTGCGTTGCAGGCCCGGTCCCCTGCCACAGCCGGACGGACAACTATGCGTACCCGCAGGATTTCCTGTACCTCCCTCAGGCCAACGGAGGTGACTGAGGCTGCGATCGACACCCAGACGAGGCGGTGAGGAGTGCGGAGGATCCCGACCAGAGCCTAGCTGAGAGAGCAAAGTCCGAGGTATTCAGAGGCCCACCAGGTTTCGAAGTCCCGAAGTATCTACGTCACGAGTCGAGTCCGGTCCGGTCCAGTCCAGTCCAGAGTTTCCGAGGCCTTCTGTTCCGTGCTTCCCGGTGAGTACCGTTGCTGGGGACGCATCTAGACGAGCACATTAATTTGTGCCGGTCAAGACGGGTTTGGGTACACGGACCCGGTCTGCACTGTTTTAGCAGTGTATCTGTACTGTTTAGCAGTATATCCGGTCTGCACTGTTTTAGCGGTGTATCTGTACTGTTTAGCAGTATATCGAGTATGCAGGTAGTTAGTTATATCCTAATTGTTATTGTTCGTTTTAAATTGTTTTAATGTGTTTTTTAAATGTTGTGGTATGAGTGATTGTTTGATCTTCATTACTGTGGTTATTGTATTAACTGTGTTCAAATTCAAGTAAGTATAAAGTATCAAGCAGTACGGCTGAAACATGCCGCTGTTCTCCAAACTAAGACAGATAAAAACTAGAAAAGGGATGCTCAAGGAAGCTGTTCCCATTCCACCTAGGGACACTCCAGGGTACTTTATGTACCACAAACATGGCCTAGATGCCGTATTATATCTCGATTTATGGGTGGATTACACCAAAGATTTAGCAGAGAATCAGAGATGGCCCACTGCTGGGACATGGGATGCTGATTGCATCATGAGAGTAGAAGAAGCATTATGGAAAAAGAAAGCCAGACAGTCATAGAAAGATGCCATTGAATTATGGCGTAAAGAATCGCATAGACGCACAGAGAAAGCACTCCGAAAAGAAGAGAAAAGTAGGGAGGATTCAGACAAAGCCCGAGAAAACGTATTAGTTGAGATAGGTATACAAGTAAAAGCAGAACAAGTAGACCGACAACGAAACACTCTTATGAATGGTATGTATCCTCTTCTGGCCGAGGGTTTACCTAAGGCCACCCCGGAAGTACCAAAAGATCTGCCACCTCCATTGCTTCCGACTAAATTGCACCACAAGACCGCAAAGGACATTTTCCTTTCTTCCTATTTAGATGATGTAGCCCCCGAATATGTTAATGTTCCGCCGCCACGCACACCACCTGCTGACGGCACTCCCCGAGATAATCTACCCCCACCTCTGCAACAACATACTCCTCCTCCCGTTCCACACCTTCCGCCACAGCCTCCGCTCCTTCCTGCACCTATTCTCCCTACCATACATCCAACAAATCCTTTTGGGCCTGGCACCACAGGAGGTGCCACAGGAGGTTTTCAGACCCCGCCACAAGCACATCGATTGACTTATAGGGATTTAGCACAACAACATACACCTCAAACATCGAGTTACGACATACTTAACGAGCCTCTCACAGACTGTAGATATGATCCAGTACCCGGTAAAGACGACAGAATGATGCTATCATCAGTACGTCTGCGGCGAGTCGCAAACTACTTAATGTTACTACCAGGAATGATTGAACATCTAGACATGATATTACGCTTTTTCATAAACTGCTTGATAAGAAACCAAGATAGGCCTGGTGTAGACCAGGAAGAAATGAAAGCACTTAACAAATGGGGTCAGAATATAGCAGACGGAAAGCATGATAAACAGAGTAGTATAGAGAATATGTACCGAAGGATCCAAAAAGCAGTAGAACAAATACATGAAAGAAGACAGCCTGAAAGAGAAGTAGATTCAGACAAGATTGAATCCTCGGAGGAGGAGGAAACACCAGAAACGACAACAGGAACATTGCAGTTACCAGCTAGAGAAATGATAGCATATGTAGGTAAGGGAAGACCCTTTAATAATTCAATACGTCCGGTACGCCCAGAAAGTAAGAGACTTTTTCAAGCTGCCATGTCAAACCCAAAGACCCCTGAACATTTATTTCAGGCTACTGATAAAATACTTCGAGAACGAATGGGGTACCATGTACTCGATTCTATGGATGAACAAGAATTAGCCAGGTCAGCAGTACAATGGGCTGACAGTTCTGATAAATATAGTGATGACGCGTTAGCGCAAACGTTTTTGAATCTTTCCCCAGACGAACAGCGTTTAGCTGGTATGTACATGATACAACACCTCCTTATATTATATAAAAGCCAACACTTCGATCCAGGTCCCCTACCTGATATATTAATAGAACTACTCATGAAGAAATGGAGAGGCCTAGGTACCGACTTAATTAAAATAATTCTAGAACATCGGCACAGATATAGTGCCTTCCTGTGTTCACAGTTTTATCCAGCTCCATCCATAGAAAGAAAATCGTATTACATAGACAGACAGAATCCCTTACGAGAAGTACACCCAGTCAGGAATGATGATAATACTTTTAGACGCGTGTTTGTATACACGCCCATAACTAAAATAGAACTATTGGAAATGAAGAAATTAGTGCCTAGCCATGACAAAGATCCAGCAGGTTTTGAAATTTGAAATTAAAGACATGTTACTCATGGGTGATTATACCTATCCCGATATCATGAAAATATTAAAAGTTTTGTTACCTGCCGGTATTTACGAGAAACTGAAAGAAAAAGAATGGGAGGTGGGAGAGCAAAAGATTGTTTGGGCTGAATTAGAGAACGAAGAAAACACTCGAACTCCAGGCCTAGGGCTCGGGGACAAAACTAAAGCATTACCAGGATTATTGGTACAAGTATTGCCACGATTATTAGCGACGAAAAAGGAAGACTGGGGTGCAATCTCAGCCTGCAAACAGAAACCCGATGAAGACACTAGTGATTTTTATTCCCGATTTGAAAAATGTTTTGGTATTAATAGTGGCCTGAAAGCAAGTAGCGACTCATATCCACATCTTTTTGTAACAAAATTAGTCGAGAATTCTCTGCCCCAAGTTAAGAATCGTGTTCTGAAAGTCGAGAGCACATGGCAAGCTAATACCCCTTCGCAAATGTTACAAATGTTACAGTACCACCAGAACAGAATTAGAGAAGAACAAGAACACGAACAAAGACGTATGAAAGACACGAAAATGAAAATGTTAGTTGCTCAGTCAGTTCCAGCTGACGGTCAGAAAAAGGGTATGACACAGTCCAGTAATTCGGCAGCTCCTGTTAAAGGGACATGCAACTATTGTAAACAGCCAGGTCATTATATAAACGATTGTGCAGTTTTAAAACACAATATTTCTACAGGTAAAACTAGAGAGAGACCGCGTCCACCTAGACAAGATCAAATTCAACAACAAGTATCACAGAATATCCAGCCTATGCAAGCCTCACAACAGTCAGTACAGACTGTGGCAGTGCCACAGCCACAGCCCATTGCCGCAACACAAAACACGACACAACAGATGTACCAGTATGCACAAAATGATTATCCCGATTATCAACGTTACACATGAAACAGCCTAGAGAGGGAGGTTGGCTTGCCTCTTATTGAGGTTCCTGTAGATCAAGAAGGTCCTTATGTACATAGTCAAGTATTAGGGAAAGACAGAAAGTTTTTAATCAATACAGGGGCAAGCAGAACAACTATAAGTCACGACGAGGTTCCAGGGGCACCCCTCTCAGGCTCACAGAATGTTTCCCTTGGATTTTCAGGAAAGCCTATTGGTAACGAAGTATCACAACCACTTCCTCTTGCAGTTGGTCCATTGACACGTACTACAGATTTATTGCTCACAAAATCATGCCCAGAAAACTTGTTAGGTATAAAGACACTGAAAGCTCTAGGAGCTGTAATATGCTGTTCTCCGGAGGGAGTACGACTATTTTTACGTGACTTTAAGGGTCACTATGTATTGAGAGATATGGATCACCGGTTACAGAATGTCCCTGCACATTTATGGGCACAAGGCCCCACTGATGTAGGTTGTATGCACATTACACCATATCGAGTCACACTCAGACCAGGAGTAGTCTTACCACGAATTCGACAATACAAGTTACCCCCAGATGCTGTAGTGGCTTTACTGCAAATCATTGACGAGCTCATTGCACAAGGAGTGGTCGGGGAAACCGACTCCAATGTATGTAATTCCCCTATCATTCCAATTCTTAAACGTACCGATCCCAATGCACCTCCAGTTTACCGATTAGTTATTGATTTGCGCGAATTAAATAAATGCATTATACCACAATACCCCGTGGTCCCAGATATCTCTTCATTGTTGACAGCTATTGATTCAGAAGCAACGTTATTTACTGTAATTGACCTCAAGAACGCCTTCTTTAGTGTTCCAATAGACCCGGAAAGCCAATACCTTTTCGGATTCTGTTTAAATGGACGAAGCTTCAAATTTGCACGCGCACCTCAAGGATTCACAGAAAGCCCCAGCATCTATAGCCAAGCACTGAAAAGACAACTTGACAGTATTCACATGCCTGAAAACACTGCCCTGCTTCAGTATGTCGATGATTTATTGATCACCGCCCGAAGCGAACCTGAATGTGAACGGGCATCACTGACGGTTTTGCATTTTCTGGCCGACAAGGGGCACAAGATGTCCCCTTCGAAGCTGCAATTCTGTGTTCAGCAAGTTGTTTACCATGGGCACTTGCTGTCCAAAGGGGGGAGACAGCTCACACCTGATCGCATCCAGTTAATTGTAAATATGTCACGACCCAAGACACAAAAGGAGGTGCGGGCCTTCATAGGCCTCACTTCTTACTGCAGACAATGGATTCCCCAATACGCATTTCTAGCAAAGCCACTCATACAGTTGACAACCCAGGAGGCAGCGACATCGACTGTCCTCCCTTGGACTCAGGAACATACACAAGCTTTTGAAGACTTAAAGAAAGCCTTATGCCAAGCACCTGTTTTAGCAACACCATGTTACAGTAAGCCTTTTACACTTTTTGTCACAGAACGCGAAGGTACTGCCTTGTCAGTACTCACTCAGGAACAAGCAGGTTCACACAAACCGTGTGCTTATTTTTCTAGTACATTGGATCCAGTAGCCCAGGCCTTGCCTGCGTGCTTAAAATCAGTAGCAGCGACAGCTCTAGCAATCAGACAAAGCGATTCCATAGTGTTAGGACATCAATTGACAGTGCAAGTTCCACACTCCGTGGAAGTTCTTTTAAACTGAACACAGACCCAGCACTTGACTATTGCACGACTGACAGGTTATGAATTGACATTGTTTCAGCCACACATAGAAATCAGACGCTGTAACACATTGAATCCTGCTACACTTTTGCCATTAAGTGGAACAGACCCTTTGGCGCATGATTGTATTGAAGTCATTACTATCACGACGAAACCCAGACAAGACTTGACAGACACTCCATTACCAGACCCAGACCTGACACTTTATGTGGATGGTTCATGCATGAGAACAAGTACAGGAGAGTTAGTGGCCGCCTACGCAGTCACAACAGAAACTGAAGTTATAGAAACAAATTGTATTGACACTCTGTCAGCTCAAGCAGCAGAGCTCATCGCTCTGACACAAGCCTGTATTCAAGCCAAAAAGAAGAGAGTTAATATATACACAGATTCACGTTATGCATTCGGAGTTGTACACGACTTCGGTGTATTATGGCGAGAGAGAGGTTATTTGACTTCTCACGGTGCCAACATTCAGCACGGTCCCCTTATTCAAGCTTTGTTAGATGCAATACATCTGCCTACTGCTATATCCATCATGAAGTGCAAGGCACATACAAAAGTCACCGATATCATTTCCCAGGGTAACGACCTGGCAGACCGAACAGCTAAGCATACAGCTCAGAATCGGACTCATGCAACTGACTTGACAAAGACAATAGTTCCGACACCGACACACTGCATGACAGTTAGGGATCCCGCCCTAGATGTAATTGACATACAGACGCATGCTACACCAGACGAAATCAAGAAATGGACTGAACTAGGAGGGATCCAGACAAATCAAGGATGGATGACGAAGGGAAAATCTACATGGTTTCTCCCTGACTCTATGGTCCAAGTTATCATTAATACAATACACAGTCCTGCACATTTAGGAGAAAAAGCCATGTTAGACAGTATTCAAAACATCTGGTTCAATAAACATTTACAAGCAGCAGCCAAACAGAAAGTGCGTACTTGCATGATTTGTTGTCAGTTCAACCCAGGTAAAAGCATTCCCGTAGAGCAAGGTGGATTTCATCCTCCCGATCACCCTTTTGAAGTCCTCCAGATGGATTATATTCAGATGGAACATTGTCGAGGATTCAAATATGTCCTCGTAGTCGTGCTGTGTTTTCATTCCAGAAAACGCGCCATCAGTATATAGAGCCATCACTCGTCTTCACAAGATTGCAAGTTTGATACACCAGAATCCAGGCACCTGGACTTGGTCCGGTTGGTTCTGGACCACGTTGTCAGCCTGGGGATGGAAGGTCCTATCCTTCCTAGGTATTGCCCTTCTCATAGTATTCAGTTGCTGCCTATGTCTACAATGTGGGCCAGCGATTTGCGGCTTGTGCGCCACATCATGTATTCCCCATTCAAGTTCTCATTCAAAACGCCATAAGAAGAAAGAAGAGCAAATGATGTTACGTGAACAGATTGATAGATTTATGAGGATCGATATATCATGAAGGGTCCGTAGGGGACAAGGAGGGAATGAGGTAATATGAATTTGTGTCCCCTATCTTAGACCCCACCGGCTCCATGTACGTGCTTCAAATACATGTATGTTCCCTCCACTTCCAGCTATGAAGACGCAAATACATTTGCGTCCAACGTTAACATGTCCTCTTTCAGATCCATCATGAATGGGTCAGATATTCCGTTCCTAAGTGTGCCTTGCCAACGTCTTTACATGGTGCACTTTCATGTATTTCTAGCTCTGGCGAGTTAGGCCCTGATTTTTGCCATCGAGCTCTTTCTGCCTTCTGTCTCTGAGAGCTGCAGTCTGCCGCTTCCTGACCCTTGACTTACTCCCCGAGCGGTGCCTGGCTCGACCTACTTGCCTGCCAAGACTGTATTCAACCTTCAAGTTATCTGCTTCGCTCCTCGAAAATACATTCCTGTCTAGTAGTTTAGGAAAACATCCTTCCCAGCTGCAGAGCAAAGGTCTCCATGCAAGTAATTCATAGCTCTTGTTACCATGGTAGGCCCATGCCCCCCTCGCATCTCATGTAGACACGTAGTCACATATGCACGCACTAGCAGTCAGTATAGAATAGCCTCTGCCCGAGAGACCTTTCCTTCTAGATAATACAGTTCCTCAAACACAAGATATTAGATATGATTTGGGATTAGGTTGTTCTGACACCCTAGACTTCTGTCTCCTCATGTAGGGCTAAATGTCAAGTCCCTTTCACCCTCCAGTCACACATCAATTACACGTCATGCTGCTGCGCGCGCATCCCTGCCACATATTCCTGCTGACACTGCAGGATTCTTCTATGGATCCACCCACCTGTGATACGTTTTATGTGACGTTGTCTAGCACACACCTCTGTGTACGCCCTCATGCACGCCTTCTGTTACGCACATGTTTCTTATCTCGTTTCTCTCAGCTGTTACGCCTTCTGTATCTGTCATTAATGTAATGCATTGACTATATATATGATATCCTGTCAATAAAGTATTGTGATTCCCTTCCTGAACCTTCGTGGTGATGGAATATAATCCAAGGTTCGAACCAATTCCTTTTTAAGGAATAAAACCCCTTTTAAAACCTCAAATATCACGGATTCTGCCTCTTATTTTTGACTGAGTTATTCTTATTGAACTTTACCGCATAAATTAAGTATAGGTAATTTAAATTTACCACACAACCAAAAGCCACGCCACCGCGTTCTGAACCCTCTGCAGGCACTTTAAGCCTGCCTTATTAACGCCCAAGTAGAGGGAATTGCCATAGTCTAGTCTAGACAAAATGGATGCCTGGACTATGGTCTGGCGCACTTTGGGAGGGAAGAAACCAAGCAAATGTTTCAGGCCTCGCAAAAGTCCAAAACATACCGCTGCAGCGGCTTTCTTTTGTTTCTCGAAAGTCAATCCATTATCAAACCACATGCCCAAGTTCTTCACAACCTCCTTACGGAGAGGGGTGGGTTTGAGGTGGTCCGGCCAACACTGCTCGGACCATAACTCCCAATCCTTCCCGAACAGGAAAATCTCTGACTTACTGGCATTTAACTGTTAACAGTTTGCAACCATCCAATCGGAGACAGCCAGGAGATCCTCCGTCAACTTGCCCAAATTTGTATTGCATTTCTCCGAAAAGGCAAATACCAATTGGGTGTCGTCTGCGTACAACACCAAGGACAGCCCCCTGCCCTTCACCACCTCTGCTAGGGGTCTGACATATAGATTGAACAAAAGTGGGCTTAAAATGGAGCCCTGCAGCACCCCCTGGTGCAGAGCAAACTCCTGAGAGTGGAAAGGTGGTACTGAAACCGGGAAGGACCGTTCCTCTAAAAAGGACCAGATCCAGTCCAAGGCCACATCCCTGATCCCAACTTCCAGAAGGCGTTTAAGAGGTATCTTATGGGACACAGTATCGAAAGCAGCGCTTAGGTCCAGAAGGACCAAGGCCGCCGAGTCTCCAACATCCAGACTACCCCGAATGGCTTCCAACACTACCAATAGCGCAAACTCAGTACTATGCCGGGGTCAGAAACCATGCTGTGAAGGATCAAAGATAGCATTCTGCTCAATGAATTTGCACAGAATAGAATTCACATGTGCCTCCACCAGCTTGGCCAAAAAGGCTGCTGGGAGATGGGCCAATAGTTGCTGGGTTCTTCTGGATCCAGGGAAGGGTTTTTTTTATCAAAGGGATAACTATATATACATATATATATATATATATATATATATATATATTTTTTTTTTTATTATTATTATATATATATATTACCTACTGGCGGTCGCCAGTAGTTAGTATAGTTAGTTTTTTCAATGCAAAATCTCAAAATTCTATTTGGAATAACTTTCGCGCCGGTTGACGAATCTGCCTCAAAATTTCCTCAAATTTGCCTTGTGGAGCTCCGGTCCTTCCTTGATACTTTGGGGGGGATTCGTCAAGTGGGGGCCGAGATAAAAGGTGGGTCCCAAAACTTGTTTTTCCCATGTTAATTTCCATAGGGCGGTCAAACTCACTTTTAGCCCGAACGGCTGAATGGATTTCCACCAAACTTGGCAAAATTGTAGGGACTGGTAGCCCGATGTGCCTTTGGAATGTCTCAAGATATGTGCTCCAGTGGATTTTGAGTAATTTAGGTTCAAAATATTATATATATCTATGGCCGCGCAACGGGGAGCGCACCGGGCGCGCTATGCGACTTGCGCAGGGAAATCTGATTGGCTGTCGGGTGTCTGTAAACATTCTAATCAGTCCGGAGCGGCCGCCATCTTGTGTCTCGGTAGGATCGAGACACAAGAGGTGGCAAAAACAAAGGGGGAATTGGCCATAAGGGGGCAGAGTAGACCCCCCCTTACCCCATAGGTTTGATGTGGGGGCTATAAAAGGGCCCCGCGGGACAAACAATTAATACATTTTTTTTCGATTTTTGCAGGGGAAGCGCCGGGTACGCGCACCGGGGAGCGCACCAGGGAGCGTACCATGGGGAAAAAAGAATGACAGACTTTTCAAAAATTGTATGTTTATTAATTGTTCTTTTTGTTGTTTTTTTATTTATTTAAGTACCAACATGTAGGTACCGATGCAGAGTCTAAAATTTAATATACACGGTCTCCTTTGTAGATATCTTGCATGTTGTTACAGAAGTTATTGTGGTATATGAAATTCATACCATAGTGTGTCAGGAAAGCAGAACCAACATGGAGGCAGGAGATGATACAGAGATGTTAAATACACATTGGAGATAATATAGTGGGAGAAAGGAAGTAACTATGAGCAAAATTACTATGTAACATAAAAAAGTTGCACAGTATATTTTAAGTCTCACTTTATATTATATCTATTTTGGTACTATTTCATAATTTACAAATAAAAAAGAATTATGTCTCAAACAATTTTTAATTTTTAAATAAAAATTTATTGCTGTGATTTTTCAAAATCTAAAAGAATTTCCAACATTAATTTGTCAGGTATGTCCTCATTTGGATTCCATTATTCAATTTCTTCTACACAATTAAGTAAGTCTTGGTCCAGAGACTGATCCGAAAAGTCTAATTCATCAATGTCTTCCTTAGGATTGTTTTCCAAATCAATTTCAAATGAAATATTAATTTTATTTTGTTCTCCTTCCATTTCTTAGCGCAATTATTTCCAAAAATTGGTAATAGGGGATAGTGATGTTAGCGACTGCTTCCAGTCGCTAACATCTTGGCACGCCAAGATGTTAGCGACTGTCATTAGCGATAATTATTGCTGACCTGCAAAGTGGGCCCCTAAATGCCCGCTATCGCCTATTAGCTGTCGCTAACTGGTGTTAGCAACAGCTAGGTAGTAGGGCGATTAAATTATCGCCGCTGTAGCAGGAAAAATTCCCGCTAAAGCGGCGATAAGTCCCTTGGTAATATGCCCCCTCATCTTTAGGGGACAATTTATCCCACCCACAGTGAGTACGGTACAACGCCGGTGCAAGCGTCCGAGCCCAATCTTCTGCAAAATGCAGCGCCTGCTCCTTCGGCACCGTGTGCGCGTAAGCTGGGAGGATCACCTCCTCCTCTTGCAGAGCAGCTAAGACAAAGGGTGGGGGCCAGTCGACCTCTGCCAACAAAATATCCTAGGTAGTAGTCAGATTTTCCGAAAATACCCCTTTTATGGTACCACCTTCAATTACTAGGACAATTTCATAAAGTCTTTCAGGGGGAGCCACTCTAGTGTCTGCTGTCTCAACTACAACGAAGGTGTCAGTCGCTGTCACCTTCAGTAATGGACGCAACGCCTCTCGAATAATGGTAATCTCCGCTGAGCTGTCGAGCAGCGTCAGCGCTCATGTCAGATTCCGAAGCTGCGTTCTCACTATCTGTGGCATCTCTCAGTGTTACCGCAGCAACTTTCTTCTTCCGAAACTGGGGCCTTTGACGTGGTGACTCGTCCTGTTGCCTTTTCCGTCAGTCTTACGAGGCTGTTCATGGCTCTGTTGGGCACCTTGTCCTCTGCCGCGGCCTCCTCCACTGGTGGGTGAGACCGATGATTCCTGCAAAGAGCGAGGAGATGTTGTTCAGGAACCTGAAATCTATCAGGTGACTTAATCGTAGCGCAGTCTCGCAACTCATATGTACGCTCAGTAGAGGCAGGTGTAGGTGAAGAAGGATGGGACCCCTGTTTCTGCTTTTGTTTCCCCTGCTTTTTGTTCATACTCCAATTCTGTTTCTGAAGTTAAGGGTGGTCATCTTTATCAGATGTCGCCTGTTGCGTTTGATGCTGTGTTTGTTTTTTATCAAAAGGCTTAACACCCAAACTATTACGGCCCACGGTCTTATAAGCCTCTGTAATAATTCTTGGTAACTGATGGGGTTTCTCGGCCTCAGGAAGATCGCGCAGAGCATTAGAGACTTGGAAACTTACCATATTTCCCTTGACATTAGCAAGGACGAGATTGCGAACCATCGACGGGGTGCCGAAGCACTGATCATAGACAGCCGCAAAAATCACACCCTAAGTGGTACAGTCATTTACATCCAGCACCAAGTCTTTCTGCAAACTAATAGTAAGGATCCTGTGTTTCTCCACAGGAGTGGTATTCATGAATACTGCTTCCAGTTGGTCATATTTCTCAGCAAGCGAGAAAGGCATTTCATTCTTATCTGTGGGAGGCTTGCCCATAATCGCATTAACCATGATGGGACTAAGCTTCAGCCTGTTCACGGCAACTGGATGCGCCGCATCCTCCGGGGCCCCACCCGGTAGGTCGCGTGTAATATAATGAACCAGGGCCCTATTCACTGATAGTGCTGAGGCATAAAGAGGCCTCAATTCAGGGGTTGTCATCCGCGCTGCATTAGGATGCTGGGTATAAGCAGCTAAAACAGGCCAGGTAGCACCAAGAATCGACAACGGCTCCTTGTCTGACCGCCGTTATAACGTGTGGGAGGGCCATTAAACCAAATCGCATGCTGCCAAGTAGATATCGGAACTTCCTGGGTTCTATACAGTGCATATTCCGCAGATGCGGCAGCTGTCGTGTAACTGTGAAAAACACCAGAAATTACATCAACCGCAAGGAAAGTACCCCATGAGTAAAACAACTCAAACGGGTGTGCTGCGTCAGCAGAGACCACAAAAAACACTGCCTGCCCTTCCATAGAGATTAGGAAATCCTGCAACTGATTGTGCACCGCCACCCTACTATGTTGCAGAATTTCGATAGCCATATCAACACAGAAAGGTAGAAGTACAATGCAAAAAAAAGTAGCACAACTGGGTAGTAATTCAATAGAAAACCGTTGTATTTTATCGAGCTTGAAAAGACCTATACAACCATAAACAGGCTTTATCTGTCACCACCGTCAATCGGAAACAATGGTGAGGGGGTCATGGACTGATATAAGCACTACTCAAGAGTCTCACAATAAGACCACACTCGTTGGCGGTGCCATGTTGCAAAGAGGAACATTGCTAGGCTATGGGGAGTAACTGTGAAAACCACCAGAAATTACATCAACCGCAAGGAAAGTAACCCATGAGTAAAACAACTCAAACGGGTGTGCTGCGTCAGCAGAGACTACAAAAACCACTGCCTGCCCTTCCATAGAGATTAGGAAATCCTGCAACTGATTGTGCACTGCCACCCTACTATGTTGCAGAATTTCGATAGCCATATCAACACAGAAAGGTAGAAGTACAATGCAAAGAAAAGTAGCACAACTGGGTAGTAATTCAATAGAAAACCGTTGTATTTTATCGAGCTTGAAAAGACCTATACAACCATAGACAGGCTTTATCCGTCACCACCGTCAATCGGAAACAATGGTGAGGGGGTCATGGACTGATATAAGCACTACTCAAGAGTCTCACAATAAGACCACACTCGTTGGCGGTGCCATGTTGCAAAGAGGAACATTGCTAGGCTATGGGTGGCAGTGGTGCCTCCGAAACTGGGCTGATGGAAAACGGACATGGACTGCTGCATGCTCCAGGAGAAGACAGTGTATGTTGCCAGGGGGTGCCCCCGGAAATGGGCTGAGGTATGGTCGAAATGGAACGAATACAGGGGTCACATATACGAACCCCCCCAGATTACTCCGGTTGACGAGCCACTCGCATTGTTGACTGTTCAGGGATGAACTGCAATTATTATTCTAAAATGTACACGGCCTGTATGCTTTGACTTTCCTAAGGTCTAACTGTAAGTATTGTATTGTCTGACTGTGATGACCACCACTGTTTTCTGAAACGTTAATAAACAGATTTTGAAAAAAAAAAAGAATAGTGCCAGTGGTAAGGCGGCAGGCCCCGATGGAGTCCCAATTGATGTATTAAAATATAATATCGATTTTTGGGTACCCATTTTGTTTACATTTTTTAATGCAACAATTGATGGGGTGATACCTGCCACATGGGCGGAGAGTCTGATAACCCCCATTTTTAAAAAGGAGGATAGCGAATATGCTACTTATCAGTATGCATCTGTTCTTGGCATGTAGGGCTGCTGACATTCATATCTGTGCATAGATCGCCGCCTAGTGTTGGGTCCGGATGATTGCACATTGTTGTCCTGGAAGAGTCTTCGAAGTATCACGAGATAGGTGGCTCCTCCCCTGGACTACAGTGCGCATGGGCATCCTCTCCATCCTCAAATTGTTTTTCGCCATTGTGGCAGAGATGGAGTGTAGTACAGTAAGTGATGACCATGCTAAGAGTAATTCCGAGTGCTGCAGCCGCTACAGGCGCCGGGGAGGAGGGCGTTTTCTACAGAGAGGGAGTGGTCCACAGGAGAATCCAAGTCCACATCAGTTTTCACATGGTTTTGGTGACGGTAACACACTCAAAAAACTCTGGACCTCTTGAGCTTTTAGACAATGAAGTTTTGAAGGGGGTAATGAGTGTGTTAGGTGTTAGGTCTTAATGTCCTTAGGCTCAATCCTTATTTGTATAAACAGAATCAAAAAGTCCTTATTTTGTAGAAAAGTTGCTCTTTATTTTTGTAGATAAAAACATGGACAGCCGACACGTGTTTCGCCCCTATGGCGATTTGCGCCAGGGCTTTTTCAAGGCTGTAAAGAATCACAATTGAATATGTAAGTGTACATGAATTAGGAAAGATAGCCTTTGACCCCAATACACGTGCAAGGATTCGAGAAAAAAGTAGTGTAAAGTCAAGACACGTTAGTGTAGTTTCTGATATATAATCAATGGATAGATAAGACCCCAATAGTGAGTTTTTGAAAACATGGAGAAAAGGGTAAGTGCATAAAGGCAAGGACCATTAACCACTGTGATTTGACTACCTAGATTTTGTGAGAGTTATATGTAAAGTTGTTAAGAGTGATGATTCAGGTTGTTAGAGGTGAGAAAAAATCAGAGTGATCATGATTTAGTAGATTTCAACAGCAAGGGTATAGTTACAGAAGTGATCAAAATGACATGCCAAATGGTGAAAAGAAAAAGTGAAAGCTTGACAGTTACTATTTCATACCTATTAACAATATTTTTTGTTCTGTACAATTCCTCATCTTTTGCAAAATAATTTCCAACATCGAATCCGTTTTTTCAATCTGTTAATACAACATTTACATTTTTTAGAAAAGAATTTTTTATAAAGAAAATTTTTCCTATATTCATGAGTTTTCATTTAAGCCTGTTTCTTTGCCTACTAGCGATTTAATTTTAAGATGCGATCTAATGTCGCAACCATCTTGTTGCATTATCTCCACAGTGCTAATCATGCAGTTCATAACATGTATTCCCAGGTGTTTTAACATTTATTGCAAATTTATCACAGATTTAATTCACACTCGGTGTATCGCGATGTATCGGGTAAAATCAGAGTAATGAGCTAGAGTGAGATGGGTCATGTGTTGATAATATATTCTGGGGATTAAATCCCTTAGTCAGAGAGAGACATTATTGTTTAGGTGTTAGGGCAGGTGGTAATTCACTCAGAAGTATATATATTCTCACATCGTGGGGGTAAATAATAGCGTTTAAAAACTATTGGGGAAGCAAGGTTTGAGGATCTCAGCAATTGTTTTTTACATACGAGAAATAGACGCTCCAGTATTAGTACTGGGTGCGGTAGCACGAGCTTAGCAGATTTTTAGAAAATGCGATGCTAGCAAAGATTCTTAAAAAGACGGCTTGTAAGATATGTGCGCGAGGGGTGGCAGTCCAACAAAGAGCGCTGCGGTGGCACGCACTCAGTGAGGTTTAATCAAACGGAAGGATACTCCATTAGGGCCATTAGTCACTTACTTGTGGAGGTAGAATCCCTGAAGTACTGCGACAATGGTCTCACGTTTCTTCTTCCGCTATCGCGATCTGCGCGTTAGTGGGCTCTGCCTCTTTTGAACCGGAAGGGAGATGGTGACCCGGAAGTGAGGGTCAATGATGTAGTACAACGGGAGTTTTTTTAATACACTTTATCCCTTGAAATGCGGCGAAGGAGTCACTAGTTATGTGATCTACATTTAGTAGACTCGATATTGTTTGGTAATTGGTCATATTATTATATTCGTTCATTTTATCGTCTATTAACCCGGAGGTGGCAGGCATGAGGGCGTGTATAGATAAGAATCAAAAACGGACTTAGTTGGGCATTAAAGATGTATAATAGTTACGCCATTTTGGAGTGATATTTATGACGATCATTTACTCGATTGTTAGTGACAATAGACAAAAGCAAGTGTCCATGAAGTCTCATTAAGTTATATAAGTACGGGGAGGGTGTTATATTATTCTGCTAATAGCGGGAATGTGCATTGTTTGCAACTCGCTAGTCTGCGACATTGTGAAGAGGGAAAAAGGGGATCCCCCCGCTGAGAGTCTTCTAGTGACAATGGACGAAAGCAAGTGTCCATGAAGCGTCATTAAATTTCTGGAGTTATGTAAGTATGTGGAGGGTGTTATATTCTTCTGCTGATAGCGGAAAAGTGCAAATTTTGCAACTCGCTAATCCGCGGCATTGTGAAGAGGGAAAAAGAGGGTACCCCCGCTGAGGGTCTTCTAGATGTGTGTCTTTATTCAGTGTGTGTTGATTATAACAGCTAGACATCACATAACTTTGTTCTTTCAATGAGAGGTTGTGATCAATATAGGACCTAATCAAGGGATGTATGGGTAACAAGGACAGTTGTTTACTTAGGTGAGCTGTTCACAGTCTCTATATCCCTATGTCTTATTCTGAGGTGCAGTTTATTCCAGCCAGTGGTGCCATTCATATTCTTGATTTAGGCCCTTTTCCACTGTGTCCATTTTTATAATTAGTGCGCTTTCTTCTCTTCGTAGGAGGCGGTCCACATCTCCACCGCGTTTTGGTGTCTTTAGTCTTTTGATGCCTACGAAAGAGAATGTTCGATTGTGCTCATGATGTTGCAGATAATGTTCCACAAGGGATTGTCTAGTATCTGTTTTGTGGATATTCCAGTAGTGTTCCTGAATGCGAATTTTGAGGGGTCTCCTTGAGCTGCCAATATAATTTTTCCCGCAGGGGCAGGTGATGAGGTAAATCGTATTGGTGCTTTCGCAATTGATGAAGTCTCTAATTGTATATTTGTGTCGATTTATACTGACTTCTTTGGTCTTAGAGTGGCCAAGTTTGCAGATTGAGCAATTCGTGCAGGTATAAAAGCCTGTGGTTTGTGGTGGAAAATTCCTAGGTTTGTTCTTTACTTCAAAGAAGGAGGGACAGAGTATGTCGCGTAGGTTCCTGCTTCTGGAGAAGCCTAGTTGTGGCTTAGTTGTTAGAGAGTCTGTTAAGGTGGGGTTGTCTCTCAGGAGGTGCCAATGTCTATTTAGAATTTTTTCGGATTGTGTATTGACCATTGTGGTATTCAGTATTGAAGCGAATAGTTGATTTTTTCTCTTTGGAGAAATTATTGTGAAGTAAGGATTGTCTGTCAGTTTTTAAGAATTTCTCCTGTGCTTTTGATAGCTTTTGTTCATTGTAGCCTCTTTGTTTTAGTCGTTGGGTTACTGCCTCCGAGTGGTTTTGGTATTCTTTTACTGCACTGCAGTTTAGACGGGCCCGTCAATATTCTCCTCCTGGGATGTTAGCGATTGTGTGTGAGGGATGACTGCTGGAGGCATGAAGAATTGAGTTTACAGATGTTGGTTTCCTATGTATTTTTGTTTGTAGTTGCTGGTCCGAGACATAGATAGTTAGGTCTAAGAAATCTATTTCTGTTCTTGAGATATTGTGTGTGATTTCAATGCCCCATTTGTTAGGTACTAGAGATTTGATGAAGGTTCTCAGTTTTTGTTCACTGCCCTGCCGGGGAGGAGAGCGGGCGATATGAATGTCAGAAGCCCTACATGCCAAGAACAGATGCATACTGGTAAGTAGCATATTCGGTTCGAGGCATGTGGGCTGCTGAATTCATATCTGTGCATAGAATACATAGCAGTCCCTCCATTAGCGGCGGCTGCCTGTGCCAGCTGCAGCAGTCTGAAAAAGTGTTTTAGAACATCCTGTCCTACAGCTGCCTGCTGTTTGGAGTGCACATCTACGCAGTAGTGTTTGGTAAATGTGTGTATGGTAGACCATGTGGCTGCTCTACAGATTTCCTCTAAGGGAATGTTTCCCAGAAAAGCCATGGATGCCCCTAACTTTCGTGTTGAGTGGGCTCTTGTGGGAATCGTTAATGTGCGCTTAGCCTTTTGATAGCAAATCTGTATGCACTTAACGATTCATCTGGCTATACCTGCTTTTGAAATAGGGTTGCCTTTGTGTTGTGGTGAAAAGGCAACAAACAGTTGTTTTGTCTTTCTGAAATCTTTTGTCCTATCTATGTAGTACATGAGAGCTCTTTTGACATCTAGTGTGTGGAGCATTCTTTCTGCCACTCAATCTAGATTCTGGAAGAACACTGGCAGTTCTATAGTTTGATTCATATGGAACTGTGAAAGCACCTTAGGCAGAAACCTAGGGTTAGTGCGTAGCACCATCCTGTTGGAGTGAATCTGTATGAATGGCTCCTGGATAGTTAGTGCTTGAAGTTCACTAACTCGTTGTAGCGATGTGATTGTTATTAGGAAAGCCACTTTCCATGTTAAAAATTGTATCTCGCATGAGTAGAGGGGCTCAAAAGGTGGACACATCAGTCTGGTAAGGACCACATTTAGGTTCCATACAGGTGCTGGTGGGTGTCTGGGAGGAATAACTCGTTTGAGTCCTTCCAGAAAAGCTTTGATGGCAGGCACTCTGAAAAGTGAGAGATGCCTCCTGTTTCGGAGATAAGCTGCTATTGCGGATAAATGTATACCTATGGAAGCGTAGGCCAGATTGTATTTGTATAGATGTAATAGATAACAGATGATGTTTTGAGTAGATGCATATAGCGGATTAATGTAATTATTGGCACAATAAATGACGAATCGCCTCCATTTGGCCGCATAACATGCTCTAGTTGTGGGCCTCCTTGCCTCCTTTATTTATTTATTTCTTTATTTCGGCCAATTTGGCCATAAAAGACACATATGTACATTAAAAAACAGAGGATCATAGCAATATACATACAGCAACACTTTAAGACAGCAAATTTAAAATGTAGTACAAGAAATAATTTTCACCTCCTTAATTTAAAATACATTTCATTTTGGCTACAGATTTTTGTAAGCATATACAGAGGTCCTACTCAGAGCATCTGATCACGTTTCCTGCGAATAATATACACAGAGTAGAGGAACCTGCTTATACTAAATACAATAAACTGGCTTGTATTGCTTTTTATAATCCTATATGCTGTAGAACAGGATCTGGTTCCTAAAAGAGTGCACATGGGTTTTAACCATTTCTTGCGAGCCTTCGAGTAAGCACTACATACAAACAGCATATGAACCTCATTCTCCATACAGGGGTTTAAGCACATGGAACAATACCCGCTTTTAACATTCAAATCTCCCAATCTTTTCTGTGACCAGCGTTCTGTATTATAGTTCAGCATGAGGATCCCATATCTGAACTTCAAATAAAGGGACTTTGCAATAGGTGGCTCTATTTCATCCAAAAAGGATTCGAAACGGAATTCGTCCTTAAAGGATAAGAAATCTTGAATTAGAGACCCAACTCTACTTCCATGTACGAGCTTGTCACTCATGTAAGACCAAAAAGCTCGTTTTACTATGGTTTTAGAAAAAGCCGGTAGATTATCAGGATTCTCCCACATTGAGTACAGGCCCAGAAGCGTGAACCATTTTTTGATATGCACAAGCCACTGAATGGAGTTAAAAGAATCAAGATTCAGCAATTCTTGAAGTCCATTTCTGTATTCGAACAATTCTGGGGTAGTCCATAACCTAACCCAAAACATTAATGGTCTTAAAATGGCAAAATAATCTGTTCTTTTAAAGTTCAAATCGAGCTGGAGGGGAATTAAAGGTGTACTATTTGGGACCCTTACAATACCTCTCATGAATTTATTGTCCAAACCCTGAAAGCTATCTCTTGCCCAAGGTCCCCATATCTCCGCTCCATACAACACAGCAGATTGGACTTTGAATTTAAAAAGTTCTAAAACAGGGGTTACACTCTTGCTTGTGCTAGCGTTCAATCTACATATAATTGGTTTAACGTTGTGGGCGTATGATACCTTGCTTTTCTCAATTTGGGCCTTCCAACTTAGTTTTGAGTCAAGCGCAACACCCAAATAAGAAAAGTTTTCCACAGTTCCTAATTTCTGGCCATTCAAAGTCAGGAACCCTCTGTCCGGTTTGCTGGGATTTAATGCCATACATTTCGTTTTATCAGCATTTATTTCCAGGCCTTTGGTCATGCAGTAACAGCTAAAGGAGTTTAAGAGTGCCTGGAGTCCCTTCTTGGTCTGGGATATAAGAATGGTATCGTCCGCGAAGAGCAACGCAGGCACCCTCCATTGAGCTGCGGGGAATCGTTAGTACAACCATTCAAATAATCGGGAGCATCATTAACAAACAAGGAGAACAAGGTAGGGGCCAAGACGCACCCTTGGCGAACCCCACGTTCAATAGGGATATTGCACGTCAGTTCACCATTTGGACCCCACCTAATGTTTGCATATTTACCAGCATGCAACTAGATTTAAGCCAAAAGACACCCTGGTAGGCCTATTTCACTTAAGGTCTTCCAGAGCAAGTTGCGAGGGACAAGGTCAAATGCAGCTCTCAACTCTACGAAAGCTACATACAAATGACCTTTCCTGATATGCACGTACTTCCAGATCAAACAACAGAATCTAAATATTTGATCTATGGTACTGGTCTTGCTCCTAAAGCCAGCTTGGAATTTGGAGATTATTTTTGAATCCTCCAGCCAGTCATTAATCCGAAACAATAAGTGTTTGGCATAGAGTTTTTGCAGGGTGTCCATTAGACTAATTGGTCTATAGTTAGAGGGTAACAGTCTATTCCCCTTTTTGAAGATTAGCACAACTTTCGCTGCACGCCAACTATCTGGAAAGCGACAACTTGTGGACAAAACATTAAACAAACGGTTCACATAGGGAGCCCATACTTCAATATCATGTTTATATAGATCCCCCGGTATTTTATCAGGGCCTGGTGCTTTAGTGTTTTTTAGTTCATTAATCGCCCTTATTGTTTCCTCCAGTGTAAAATCAAGGGGTTCAATAGGAGGAGGGGGCCATGGTATCTTGTTATCATCGCCATCATATTGTTTGTAAAGGGATGTGAAGTGGGTCACCCATGTCATTTCATCCAAAAACGTGTCTTTCACAGCTCTGCCTGCGTGCCCCTCGTTTGCCACCAGCCTCCAAAAGCCAACATTGTCGTTAATTTTTGCAGCAACTAGCATTTCAGCCCAGATCGACTCTTCCCATAGTCTTTTTGATGTTTTTTGGGCGCATTTATATACCTCCCTTGCAAGTTTGACTCCTTCTTTTGATTTGCTCTTAATAGCAAGCAAGAGGTTTCTCTTGGCCAGCCTGCATGAGTGATCGTGCCATAGTTTTCCGTGATTTCCCACTCTTATATTTTGTTGTTTTTTCCTTGGCATTTTTGACAAGCAAGTTTTTAGCTCACTGAAGAAAGCATTGTGAAGTTCGACAAAGTGATCAAAGTGGACAGGTAAAAAGGATTGTCCAGCTATAGGTTCAAACATTTTCTCAAAGAGAGAGTACACCGATGCTAGGGCCTTGCCATCAGACAAAATATAGGGCCATTTTACTGCACGTCTATTATTATTTATGTGTACCTCCTCACACACTTTGCCATTGGTGGTCTCAGTTGATAAAGTGGCTGGGTTGACAGTAATATCACTAAACATTTGCACATCAATGTAAAGTTCTAAAGGGTAGTGATCACTTTCCTCCCTACTTGCCACTTTTAGGTCAATCAAATAATGCCAAATACTAAGTGAAACAAGTATGAAATCTAGATTACTATTGGATTTCGCAAAAGTTGGTTGTTTTGTCAAGTCCGAAGGGAGGCGGCCGTTGCATGCTCTAAGGCCATTATCTGCAGTTAGCCTTAGCAGCTGGACGGCCAAGGTAGAACACTTAACAAAGTTTGAGGTTTCAAGCTGGGGAATTTTGTACACTTGGTCCTCGTCCTCAAAAACATCATTAATACCAGAAACAGGTTCAAAATTACAGTTTAAATCGCCTCCCAAAATTACCGGAGTATCTCCAACCACCTTTTTCAGAAAGAGATCCAGTGTTTCCAGAGTAGGTGAGACCTTGGAATGGCCAATTGGTCTATTGTAGACATTGACAATATAACATTCATTTCCATTTGAGGGTACAACTTTTAAGGCCAGAATGCCAGGGGTTCCTGTATCAATAATTTCAACCCTCATAACCAAGGAGATTTTGAGCCATATGATCAACCCCCCTGACGGTCTCCCCCTATCAGACTGAACTGCCTCAGTCCCATAGGTTTTGTATCCGACCCTATGCGGAACATCAATTGCCCATGTTTCTTGCAATAAACAAAGGTCACTAGTGTCAACGTAATCAGCCCATTCAGGATCCTTAAGATTTTTACCAACACCGGCAATGTTCCATGACAGAATAAGCAAACGTGGTGTTAATCTACTATTGAAGCAGGTTTGATCATCAAAAGCCGGCATTAATACCGGCTGGTGATGCACACTACCTAACTGTGGATCGGCAGTTTGATTCTCTACCTCGATCACCACTTCTCTTACTACAGTATTAGTTCCCCCATCTAAACAACCCACATCCAGGCCGTGACATGCTTTATCAGCTGCTAAAGACATTTCCTTGTTCTGGTGGTTCCACATTCTACTACACATCCTATCTACCACACCGTTACTATCTGAGGTCATTCGTTTGTCTGCTCTAGGATAAAAATTGTCGTTACCAAGTGTACAATAGGTGTCATATAACTTGGAAATACAATCTGGCCTAGTCCCAAGTCAGTCGACAGCATCTAAACAACTGCACCTATTAAAGGTGGGAATACCAGACCACATATTTCGATCAGCCTGTCTAGCCAAGTTAGGTGCATAACCGTGATACTGATTAACAGTATTCCAGTTAGACCCATATTGTATAGGCCTGGGTGGAGGGTAGAAAAACGATAGTGGCCTAGCTTCAATGGGTAATGTGTCTCCATATGATTTCCATTTGCAAATCTGTTCTGCACTATGGGGTTCCTCAAAAGAAATGACTATACAGTCACCCATAATTGATTTGGCCATGGGTCCTACCCACGGCACCCTACGAACCATAAGGATTTTGCTTTTCATGTGGTTCGGAATGGGTTTATTTGAGTTTAACCAATATATCACTTTATTTTTTAGAGATTGAAAGTTCTCTTCATATTGGTTTTCTAATTCAGGCACCCCTGTAAGAACAATTACAAATGGGCTAGCGTCAGGTGGCAAATCTATGTACCCTCCTTTAAAGTTGTTATAAGCATGGCCAGATTGGTAGTTTGGCTTATTAGAAGCATTGACAAAAGATCTATCAGACAAGGGTTTGTTACTGGCAGGGGTAGTATGAGGGTTGGCAGGAAGATTAGATGAGGATTTCTGTGGAGCGAGAGTGTTGGGGATAAGAGAGTGGGTAGTGACAACATTTGACAACTGAGACGTTTTACTTTGAACGTGACCCTTCAGCAAGGATTTGTTAGTAGTATTTACAGATGACGAGGTCCAGGGTAATGGATTTGATTTAGCTGTAGTATTAGTTATTGGTTTTGTATTTATGCTTTTTACTATTCCCTCTTTTTGCTTCTGTACGCTAGTTGGGTTTTTGTTCGGAGGTATCACAGGAGCAACAACTGGTGCTTGCATAGACGCTATGGGTACATCTGTGGAGTTAAGACTTAAGCTAGATAATGTAATAGCACTTTTCTATACCTCGAGCAACTGGTTCTCGATGCCAGTTAACCTGACTTCTAATGGCCTAAGTAGTTTCTTAAGCGTCTCCCATACCAGTTTTAGAAACTCTTCCCTTCCCCCTTCCTGTTCTACTATGTTCAAAGAATTTCTCTGGCCCACATTAACAGAATGGTCAGCCATTATGATCGAGTTTTGCTCATCTATGCTATCATTGACACTTTGTACAATTGGAGGCGCTTGGTCAGACATATTGTTAGCAATAGTTACATTGGGTGTTTGTGGGGCACCCCCTATGATGTTTTGACTAAGGGCTACCTTAGCCTTTTTCCTAGCATACGCAGATATATGTTTCCGTTTTCTCTTATGTTTTAGTGGTGCCTTAGCAGGCACCTGGCTTTTGTTCGGCTCTATTTCCACCAATATCTTTTGCTTCTCGCCAGTTTTAGTACCCTCGATATTCCCTATCAGTGGATCCGAAGGTGGAAGACTTTCAGGTACAACACTGACAGAAGGCCCAGGGGAAGCGAGGTCATGATTAGTAAGGGGGGTTATTTCCTCAGCAACAGAGTGAACCTCGACCAAGGTGATAATTGGTGTGGGGCCAGTAGTGCGCTCGGGAGTTTTTGAGGATGCAATACTACCTAGGGAGGATGTTTTCTTTAGTGCTAGTTCAGTAGAAAGCCTCCTTGCAGACTCCAGCTCCAAGGATACTCTGTGCTGGAGTTTAGTTATCTCATTGTCGATGGAAAGACTAGTCCTTGTGATAAAATCGTCCAGGGTGCCTGTAGCCTTTTTCGAGGACTTGGTAGACTTACTCCTGGTTTCACGGACAGACATTATTTAAACTATAGGTGGTTTAAGGTTAAATAAAAATAAAGCGCAATTCGATAACTCACATAAAAAACCAAGAGGGAAGGCCCGGTCCGGTCTTAATCGGTCTATAACGGCCTAAACATCCCTGTCTTTGCCCAGTCTTAGCCCCGGCCTTTGCCCCGCGCGCGTCCCACGTGCGCGTTACTGTCACTGATTTTCAGGGAGAAGAACAGGTGGAGGGGGCGGGAAGAGGACCAGCTGCGGCCAATCAGCGCCGCTGAGCACGCTGGTCCTCGCAGTCCCGCCTCTGTCCTTGGTGTCAGCTGTAATGTCCCTGAAGGCGCGTTGGTGCTCCAATGCACGAGCGGAAACCCAAGGGCTGGATCCCCAACAAGGTCTCTTGCCTGCGAGCGGCTCCCGCGAAGCGGGGGCCGCGAGGCGTGGTGAAGTGGCCAGAAAACGGACAGGCAAACAGGAGCAGCACTCCCAGCAAGGTTGGTGAAGTAACCCAAGCAGCTCTCACTCCGCGGTGATTTTAACGGGTGGAGGGGGCGGGAAGAGGACCAGCTGCGGCCGATCAGCGCCGCTGAGCACGCTGGTCCTCGCAGTCCCGCCTCTGTCCTTGGTGTCAGCTGTAATGTCCCTGAAGGCGCGTTGGTGCTCCAATGCACGAGCGGAAACCCAAGGGCTGGATCCCCAACAAGGTCTCTTGCCTGCGAGCGGCCCCCGTGAAGCGGGGGCCGCGAGGCGTGGCCAGAAGTGCCCAGAAAACGGACAGGCAAACAGGAGCAGCACTCCCAGCAAGATTCACGAAAGACGGCGACCGGGAAACTACAGAGGAGGGATACCGCACTATCGCTTACCACGATTAAGAAAATGCACCCGTTTTCCTCAAGTGCCTCAGCAGATGGATCCCCTCCCGGTACTGCCTTATACACACCCGTATTAAGTGCTAAATTCTGGAAAACTTGACCCACCCTACTGGGCGGAACATATCAGCGAGATCAATCTCTTGCACTTTAACCACTGGATGTACCACTCCCTGCCTTTTACTTAACATGAACATACACACTCAGTGAATATCACTACGAGTACCAGACTATTCTCAACTCACTTGCTCGGAGTTGAGTTCAAAGCCCTGAAGAGTCGTGTTGACTCACCTGTACACGACGAAACACGTGTCCGCTTACTGTGACTGTTCTTCAAGTCTGGATACATTAAACCGTCATCTTGCTGTGACAAGAAACACACCAAAGAATCTGCTTCTATTCATTGTATTATGTTTGTCATTGTACTAAGTTGTGATACCCTAATGTAGTTGCGAGAGCACAGCTGTGTAATAAACTTAATCGGTGCCAACGCCTTCGGAGTCTTACTGACTGTCTTTGGGGGTGGAGTGGCCTTCGGTCCGACAGCCATAGCTTTTTCCTTAATGCACTGCAGCGAGTCCGAAACTTGCTTTGAGAAAAAGGCGGATGGTTGTGTCGACTCGATGGGATCTTTAGAGCCACTGTGTGTTTTGTGCTCAAGGTCCTTGCTGACTTATGCTTTGTCGAGTCGACGCTTAGGATCGGTAACGTTCTGTGCTTCGAGTCCTTTATTTGTGTCTACGGTCTTCGGCGCCGACTTCTTTGGGTCGATGTCCTTGACCTTTTTCTTTGGTGCCCCGGATTTCGTCCTATAGGCCTTTTGGCCAAATATAAAGTTTTCTATCGATTCCGAACTTGAGTTAACAAATATACATCCGAACCCAATGGTGGAAAAAAACAATCTGAGGATGGAGAGGATGCCCATGCGCACTGTAGTCCAGGGGAGGAGCCACCTATCTCGTGATACTTCGAAGACTCTTCCAGGACAACAATGTGCAATCATCCGGACCCAACACTAGGCGGCGATCTTTGCACAGATATGAATTCAGCAGCCCACATGCCTCGAACAAGTAGTGCCAGTTGCTGTCAACCAATATCTTTGCTTGACTCAACATCTAAAGTGATGGGCCGAATGTTGTTGCCCAGTCTAGAGCAATGGGTAAATGAAAAGAATATTCTATCTGTAGCTCAGTATGGCTTCAGACGTGGCGTTGGGTCAGTTGAACAGTACCTGAACCTGGAACTAATAATAGGAAAATATACCTTTGCAAGGGAAAGCTCCCTCCACCTTTGCTTTGTGGATTTGTCAAGTGCATTTGACTTGGTGAATCATTCAGAGCTATGGGAGACACTGGGAGGGATGGGTGCCCCGGAGGACATTATTAGTTTCTTATCTCAGATCTATGCTCAACTATCCGCAAAGATACGTTATGGAATACATAGGGAATGCACGAAGCACTTTAAAATTACTCGCGGAGTAAGACAGGGCTGTACACTTGCCCCTCTTTTGTTTTCACTTTATATAAATGGTGTTGATATTTTATTACATAATTCCGGGGTAAATGTCCCAATGATTGGTAAGCGGGCCACACCCCTATTACTGTACGCTGATGACGCCGTCCTAATTTCTAGGACAGCAAACGGCCTACAGACTCTGATGGATAAATTTACAAGTTTTATGACGGAAAAACACTTAAAAATCAACCTGAGTAAGACTTTAGTTATGTCCTGTGGTAAAAGCAATAATAAAACAAAATCACATTTTATTAACGGGACATTAATAGAGAGAACATTCACATTTTCTTAATTAGGGATTCTTTTTAATAGTAAGGGTAATTGGAATACACACGTAACCCTATGCAAGTTGAAATTTTTGAAAATAGTGGAGGCTATTTTTAGATTCTCCGAAAAAATTGCTAATAAACCTGTCTGGGAGATTCTTAAATTATAAGGAGCAAAGTGTATTACAGGGAGCTGTTACGGGGGGCCCTATGGGGTCAGACGGATACCAAATCCTTGAAAACAACTTTTCAAGACGCTTGCTAGCTGTCCCTGTTGCTACCCCTTCAATTATCTTGCATAGAGAAACTGGAATCCCGCACATACACAATTCGATTAGTATGGCCACTTTAAATTTGTGGCACCGTGTTTGGACTAGGGAAGAAACTCATTTCACGTGGGATATTATTTTAGAGTGTTTGTCCCAAGACCGATGCAAGAAAATACCGTGGTTAAGTTATATTACCGATCTTCTAGAAGAATGCAATTTAACTGTGAATGATATTCAACCAGAAGATGCACAACATATTAGTAAGGTTGAATTAAAAAGGAGTTTCTTGAGTGTGAGGGCAGCCCTAAGAGATGGGGTTTCAAACTGCCACATCTTATCTTGAGGGACCAATTGATATAGGCTTACAACCGTACCTCGTTTTTATAACTAACGTACAACATAGATTCTACCTAACCAGACTATGGTTGAGCACTTTACATTATCTATTTGCTTTCCTTAAAAGGGGCAAGTGGTGCTCCATAGTTCCAAACTGTCCGTGTGATGGTAGGTCCAAACAAAGTACCCTTCACTTTTTACTATTTTGTCATTTTTATACAGATATTAGGAAAATGTATCTCCGTCCAATTTTTAAGGTTAACAGCCTGTTCTCCTATAAAACTGCTTTTAATTATTTACAAAACTTGGAAATGATTTCTGTCTGCAATGCAGTAATTTGTTATATAAAGTTGGCAATGAAACAAAGGAATGAACTTGTTCACTTAGAAAAATTGAATTATGAATTAATGTAAGCATACTAGTAGAATAGTCACGCTTATTTTAATCATGTTAAGATGCTGTGTCTTCTGATATATTATTCTGATATATTTTCTTTTTAATTATAAATGGATTTTATTGTATTGTATAGTATGCTTTTGTGGACATTTTGTATGATCCGAATAAAGCTTGATTTGATTTGATTTGATTTGACTGTCAAAATCTACAGCGGACATGAACTAAACTTTTGTCTATTGGATGGAAGTGCCTCAATGGCAGTTCCTTTCAATGTACAGACATGACAATTGAGCCAATGGTCATTTCTAAATTTGACAGAGGTAATGTCTTCTGCCATCCTGACAGACAGATTACCATCCATCAAACTTGGAAGCATACCCTTATTCCGAAGGTAAAATCTTTGACTAGGTCAAGGCTTAGCTAGCCTTTAGTGCATTGTGGTCAGCTTCAACTTGCACCTAAGTTACTGTCAACTAGATACATAAAATGGTATGACAGTGTCTTGGTAGTTTTTAAATTAAAAACTTTTAAAAAAAATCATATCTAGGTTTCCCCAAATTAGATTTTAACCATTTAAAGTCATTTTTTCTTAAGAAATATTTCTTGATTTTTAGAACGTGGTTGTGATATTTTTATTGTGTTGGGTTTTTACATTTTAATTTTCTTTGTTCTGCTCAACAATGTTTCCAAAAATTAAGCCTGTCTGCTCTTTGCCATAGCTACCAGGGATTGAATGCTGAGGTTTAATTATTGAAACTATGTTGACCTGACAGGTGTGTGGACTTATTACTTGTGCTTGTGTGGGGGGAGGGGTGGGGAGGGAGGCGGATGGGAGGGTGATCACATATTTCCTAGCTGCAATCCACTTTCTTACATACGATAACAAGGATCCCCTGTGTTTAAAATGACTTTTAGGGCAGGGTCAAACAGTGTGTAGGTATCTCCCTAGACAATCGGAACAGTACATAGATGTGTCATGCTAAACAACCTAGCTAGTAATTGTCAAACTAAACAAACAAAACAAATATAAGAATTCTTGATTTATTGTATATTTAAAAAAGGATATGAATTTATATTAAAAACATACAAGATTAAAAATCATCAATAAAAAAATTACTTTTTTATTGATGATTCCTTGTATATTCATTTAATGCATACTGAATATTAGGATTGAACATTTCATGCATTGCATTTTAGAGATACAAAGATGTTTAATCTTGTATGTTTTTAACATAAATTCATATCCTTTTTTAAATATACAATGATTTAACTTTCTTACACCAGGTAACTGATAGGCTAGTGAATGTGTGACAACAAGGCTTTCTCTGCAATTTTGAAAGATTCTATAAACACATATGAGGTGAGGGTTCTGTTGGAATGTGGGCTTATGGAATGTGGTTCAACTTCAAGTAGACTACAAAAGTGTTGCGTTGTCCTTACAGTATCAAATTAACAGTGTGGATTCTATAGTGAGACATACAATGCACTTACCGTATTCCGGCTAAAAAATTCTTTGATACTTCGGTTTTTGCTTGGTTTCTTTCCTTTCATGTTTGTTCAAGACCGTGTCCTTCTCTAGCTGCAAGAGGGAGAGGAAGATTTAAATGTATTGTCTATTGTCATATAGTGATGCAAATAGCACTGTTGTGACAACTCTGGAGAGGATTGCTCTGCAACTGAACGCAAAGCCCCCTTCATGCAATTTGCAAGCTTTCTATTCAAGGGTCAGCCATAGAACTTTACTATGGGTGAGATCTGGCCGGCTCACCATGGTGCAGGAGCGCCTGCATTGCAGGGAAAAGACAGGAATGCACTTGAAGTTTAGTATGGTGGGTTCCTTCCCTTTCCCTATTACGTAGAGCAGCAAGGTGGCTTGCTGCGTGATTTCTTCAGAAAGATGAATTGTTGTGTAGAGCCAAAGGTAGCTTTAATAACTGACCAGTCTTCAACAAGAGAGGTGTGTTGGCAGCATTTCATGTAACTGGGGAGTCATCTGTTATCAAAGTACGTATCTTTACTGGATCATGCATCAATGCTGCAAGTGGTTCAATTAACAAAGAGTAAAATCAGTGACAACAGGCATACGTGATGGACTCATAATCACCAATATGTTACTAACCTCAATATTATTCACATTGAGCTTTGCAATTTGAATACAAGGAGGCTTTCAACATTGTGAGTTGGACATTTTTATTTTATTTTATTATTGTTTTGAAATTATCCTCTCCAGCTTAGAAGATTGAAAGCCTTTTCTACATCGAAAAAAATAACAGCCTGCGGTATCCTTAAAGTTGAAAATTAATTAGGACTTATAGTATAAAAAGGTTTATTTAGAAGACAATAGCTCCCTGATACAAATACAGTCTGAATGATATAAATCAACATGGATGAATATCATAATATCAGATATGTTACAACTTTGTTTAGCACTGTAATTTGAATTAAACAAAACTGATATGGTTACCGGTTTTAACTTAAGAAATCATTCCTCTATTTACAACACTGTTGAATAATACTACTACTAATGTAAGGGTTCATAATATAGAAATGACTTTATATCATTGCAAGGTGACTCCATAATCTCCAAAAACCTGGGAAATAAGAAACAGAGAGCCTCCTAATCTAATTTAGATAGAAGAATATGAGACAATAAAAATAGAATTTCTAGTAATGTATTCACATTAGAATCTACAGTGTAAGTACTTGAGAAGTGATCTTTCACAATGTCAATTATCCTTTTTTTATTTCAAAGTATTTTTTTGAAGATTTGTATATATATACAGTACAGTAGTAGTGCGTGAGGGTGAATACAGACGCCTTGGGGGTTACATAAGGTATAGTGGCTCGTATGGCTTGAAGTAAGTCACAAACCCTCGAATTGCTGGTTGGTGTAAATTGTTCCAGGTAACACTGTTTTACCCTCACTAAGAAGAAAGAGAGGAGTGAGGAAAGGAGGAGTAGAGGAAGGTAAGTGTGGGGGAGGGGAGACAGAGCATTATGATGTTTGTTGTTTCTCCGCGGTGAGCATCCAGTGCCCATTATTGGCTTCTGTGGGCAGAGTACGACAGCTTCTATGGGGGTTTGTTTGGACCCAAGTGTCTATCCAGCGAGGCCCACATTTCCCCCCGTGCTGTGAATCGTGTGCTCGACACCATTTCAATTCCACTAACCTTACTATTCATATAACAAACTTGTTCTAAAACACAGCGTGTGCAAAGAAATGGCTTGCTCTTCTATTCCTTTGCAAAGTCAGAGCATGTTAGAAAAATAAGTTCTCAGGGCCAAATGCGCCGACTCTAGATTGAAAGATTGAGAAACACAAATGTTCTGATACATGGAATACCTTAAAATGAGGGGGGGGCAACAAGGTGGCCAATGGCAGATGTATATGTGAGCTCCCAGGCCCCAATAAATATCCAGAGGCATCCTGGGCCCAAAAGGGATCGACCCCTACAAACACTGCTAGGTACAGGCCCCCTCACTCATGGTGCGACTGCTACCTGCAATAGTATCAACCTGACGGCTGCAGGGGAGGTAGATGCAGAGTACGGCCTGTGAGAACAGACACCAGTACGGAGGAACCAAGATGAAGTGGATGGTCGCAAGCAGCCGCACACAGTGAGAACGGGGACAAGGGAGGAGTAAAGGAGTGAGCAGCGACAACTAGCTACAGGTGCTTCATGCTGCATGGCCTCCCGCAGACCTGGCAGCAGAATAACAGAAGCACGTGACTCGGGCGGCAGCCAGGGCAGGGACCCCAGTGTAGATGGAGCTACGAATGTCTGGAGCGGTGCCTGGATCAGGTTTGATCGGTGGAAATAGGAGGTGGGTGAGTGGGCCTGTCTCCTGTTCTGGATTGGTTTCTCTTCACCGCTCTGGCAAGCATAACACTCTGCATAAAAAGACAGCACCTGGCATAAGGCTATTAACTCATCTTTATTAATTTCTCAGCTTTTGTACATGTCCTACTGATGTGAAACTACTCTCCACACGTCCTCTTCTCTCTGCTTCACTCAATGTAGTGAGAGGGAAAACTAGTACTTCCTGTCTCCACCCAGGAAACTCCTGGCATCTCACTTCTGTCTGGACCAGCTAGACCACAGACCTACTTATATAACAATGTCCTTTCCTGGAGGACATGACATCCTGGAAATCGCTGTGTGCACTCTTTAGTACCCTCAGGCCCTCCAGCCCAGATAAGATCGGAGTGCCGGTGCCACTTTTGATGAGGTGGCAGCTGGGGAGTAAAGTGTTCTGATAGTATCAGGTGGATGATAATGTGCAAATAGCACCCCCCAAAAAAACGCTGCGGTTGCCTTGCTGAACATTTCATTTACGATAATAAACACTTAGATTTATGAGGGATCTGCAACTGCACCCCACCCTCTTTTGTAATGTGGCATGCTTGTACTGCGTAATTCATAGTTTGCTGTGAATCATCTCCACGAACATGAGCAGCGAGCCGTAACACAGGAAAAATATGTGTCAAAAGTAACGCTGCTTGCATTTTATAAGGGGGGCTTGGGGGAGGGCAGCCGACCCCTGGGAGGTCTCCTCCCCCGGGCGGTTTGGGAGATTTGGGTGGGGGCTCTCCTTCTAGCAGATTCCATTTGGGCTCTTTTTGGGCTGGTTTTTAGTTGTATTGTGCGCTGCCTATAAATGGGCGTGGCTCCGCGTTACGGGCACCATTTTGGGCTTAGGTGACCTGGTGGCCGGTTTGTTCTTAGATAATTTTGTCAGAGTTTTTGGTATTTCTTACCTTTCCTCTATAGCTATTCTGATTTCGCTTACTATGGCTGGTGAAGATTATCGAGTTTTGGAGGCTATCCGCCTGCTTAGCGAGGCGGGTCGTTTGGACCTGGTTATTGGTGATCGGGGTCAGACCGAGCCTCCGCGTCCCCAGCGGGAGGCTTCGGCGAGGGTGTCGGCTGTAGTAGCAGCGTGTTTCTCCCCGAAACGCTGGAGGCAGGATGGGGTAAGTGAAAGGGGTCGCTCCAGGACTCGGCGGGCGGGTGCGAGGTCCCGTCGGGGGAGTGATTCTGGGTCTTCTGATCCGTCTGTCTCTTTGGATACCTCTTTGGTTGAAGTGGTTGGGGAAGGTGATTTTCCTACGGTAACGGGGGAGGTTTCTAATGTTGGTTTTCGGGAAAGGGCGGCCTCTGCTCCTGTTTTGCGAGGCCGTCGTGCTTCCAGGCAGCGTGGCTGCACGCGGCGTTCGGCTTCGGCCTCCGCGGGGGCGGGCTCTGACGTCACCGGGGAAGGGGGGATGGAGGCCATTTTGAATGTGGTAACTGTGGCGCAGCAGTGTTACGGAGCGGTCAGGTTCAGGAGGTGCAAGAGGTGGTCGCTCCTCAGAGCGTTATTCGTCAGCACGTGGTTCAGGTTCCTGTAGCGGTTGACGGTGGTTCTGTGAGCGGGCCCATTGCTCGGCCTTTAGTGTCAGGACCTGGTGTGGTCATGTCTGAGAGTTCTGGTGTGCTTGTGCGGTCGTCGGTGAGGGATCTGAGTAGTCCTTTATTGTTTTCCCCCTCGGTGTCCACCAGGGGGGAGGCTGTGTCTGTCTGTAGCGGTTCGTTAGGGGAGGGGGAATGGGCACAGATGGGTTTGGGGGAGGGAGCTGGGCGGACTGAGGGGCCTTCCCTTGGGGGGGAATTGTATGGTACTGGTATCCCTGCGGGGAGTTTTCGCCCGTCGGAGGTTGTTGAAAGTTTTCCCCTGGGGGGGGAGGGGAGTGGTGATGGTTTGGTTCAGCAGGGTCCTGTTGAGGGGGGTTCTTTCTATAGGTTGTCCGGGGATTTCCAGTTTCCTGGTCTGAGAGTGGTTTCGGGGGCTGCATCTCAGGGCTCTCTTGGGGATGTGAGGGTTCAGGATTTTTCTGCGCAGGGGCCGGCGTCGCAGATTATTCAAGCTATGTTGGATGTGAGTTCGGATGAGGAGGTCTGCCCACCGTCTCCTCGGCTATGTGATGTTTTAAAAAGGAAAGGAGCAGGTGGTTCTGGGATTTTGGAGGCAACTGGTAGGGGTTGTGGAGTTCGAGTTGGCGGTTTGTCTTCTGCTCCTAGAGTTGGTTTTAGTAAGGGACCCGGCACACCAGTCCGGCCTTTTTCATTACAGGTGGGAGTTCGAACGGAAGCAGCAGACTTGGCAGGGCGGCAAGCAGCCCAAGTACGCCGAGGAGAAGTGCGGGTGGAGCCTGGCGCGGCACGTCCCATACCATCGAGGGATCCCGCCGCGGCCGTCTCAAGCAGGTTCAGTACGACCTCGATGGCCCCAACAAGGGATTTCGACATGGGCGGTGCCTGCAGGTCTAGCACGACCTTCCCAGCCTCGTCGGTGGAACCCAGCGTTTTCCATGGGAGCGGGTCACGCACGACCTCTCTTGTGCCACGTGTTGGTCGTAATGATGCTTTATCTTTTACAGGGAATCAACAAGTTGTAAGTGGTACTGGCGGAGGAGTGTATAGACGGGTTCAGTCGGCCTCCCCGCCAAGGTCGAACGTGAGGGCTGGTAAGGCCCATGGTCGGTCTAAAACGGTGGAGTCAGGACAGACTTCGTTGATTGTCAATGCCCCTTCTCAGTTAGATGAATCGTTGATTTTAGACTATGATGAGGACAGCCCTGAAGAGGGCGAAGTCGGGAAGTGGTGTCTGGGGGGGGGGACATGCTAACGTTTCTCACAGTATGTTACAGGCACAGGTGGTACGGAGTCGTGCGGAATCGTCAAGGCCACGAGTGCTCGGCCCCTCGGTGAGGGCTCCTCGGAGGGCGGACGACAGTGCACAGACAGAGTGGAGGACGGAAGCCGGTCAGCCGCCTCTATTACGCCCAGGTGAGACTGTGGTTCATTCTGTGCGGCCAAGTATGGTTTCTATTGGTGTTGGTGTGGACTTAACATCTGGTGAGAAAGATGGTAAATTATACAAAGGTCGTCTTGTCAGAGACCAAGGTGTGGGTACAAACGTGGATGAAGTCAGTACAAGTGATAAAGTGGATAGTGGCACGTCCACTGTTGGTTTGGGCACTACTAAAAATGTACTTCACAGCAAGGAATTAAAAATTAAAAAGTTGCCGTATATGGGTGTTACGAAGCCTTTGGGGGCTCATTTAATGCTCACTACGAAGGAACGGATATGGAACGGTGAGTATGTGGAACTGTTAAAATTGTTGCACAGGGAGGTTCGTGCTAAAGAAGGTTCCAAGGAGGAGGAGTTTGAATTGGCTAAGCGCCCTAAGGTACCTCTAACTATTGAAAATTGGACGGCGGCCTTTTTAATTTATGCCAGCGTCTACTGTGAAAAGTTCCCTGAGCGCTGCGTCTCATTATTCAAGTACATGGATGTTATCCGTAAAGCTCAACTTACTAGGAATGATTACGCTTGGGCTCAATATGATGAGGAATTTAGGGCGCGTATGGCATGGGATCCCGAGGCAAAATGGGGTGAGTTGGACACTGACCTTTGGCAGCACACCATGGGTTCGTCCGCCACTGGTAGAACGGTGTTTACTGCCAGTGGTCTTCCTTTGGTCTATCGTCCCTTTCAGTCCCGTCCCACCCGGGGAGGGGTGGGGGCCAACTCGAACACCCAGTCGCCTACAGGCACGTGTTGGGACTTTAACAGAGGGACATGTAACAGAGAGTTCTGTAAGTTCCGTCACAAATGTTCACAATGTGGTAGAAAGAACCATCCGTTATCCCGTTGCTGGGGTCCTAGGTCTTCCGGGGGTCCCCAGGTTTCCCAACAGAGTTCAGGAACTTTCGTGCCACCACAGCAACCTCCAGCTCCCAGGGGAGGGAAGTCTTCATCCGGTGCTGGGCCCAAACGCTCATACACCGGTTAATGTTGATAAGTTGGCTGCCGCTCTGCGGGATTACGAGCCTGCCGAGCTGCGGTCGGTTTTGTTATCGGGTTTCCAGGTTGGTTTTAGGTTGGGATACGAAGGACCGCGTTTGAGACGTTGGTCTAAGAATTTGAAGTCGGCAGGCGAACACCCTGCTATTGTACAGTCAAAACTGGATAAGGAAGTGAGTGGGGGTAGGATGGCGGGCCCCTTTGATGACTGGCCTTTGGCGAACCTGATTGTATCCCCTATTGGTGTGGTCCCTAAGAAGGAGCCTGGTCAGTTCTGGCTCATTCAGCATCTATCATGGCCTGAAGGTGAGTCTGTAAATTATTTCATTGACAATGAAGCTGCATCGGTGTCTTATTCTTCTGTTGATGTAGCTATGCAATTGGTTGTCACGGCAGGCCCTGATGCTCTGATGGCAAAATGCGATATCAAATCCGCATTTCGACTGCTTCCAGTCCATCCTGAAGATTGGTGTCTTCTGGGCATCCATTTTCTAGGAAAATGGTACGTGGACAAAGCTCTGCCAATGGGTTGTTCTATGTCCTGTGCGTTGTTTGAAACTTTTAGTACGTTTCTGCAATGGTGGTTTACTAAACAGAGTGGACATGAACTGGTCACACATTATTTGGACGAATTTTTCTTTGTGGGTACAGCAAATTCGCTGGTCTGCCAAGCTGCTCTCACATCGTTTCAATCCTTGATGAGTCATTTACGTGTACCTTTGGCTCCTGAAAAGACCATGGGTCCTTGCGCGACCATGTCTTTTTTGGGGATCGAGCTTGACTCGCATTTGATGCAAGCTCATCTTCCATTGGACAAAAAACAGAAAATGCTTGATCTGGTTGGAATTATGTTGAGAAAAGAGAAAGTGTTTGTGAGAGAGATACAAGTTCTGCTGGGACACCTTAACTTTGCCTGCAGAGTGGTCAGGGCGGGTAGGACTTTCTGTAGGAGGTTGGGCAGAGCTTTGTCTGGTCATTCCCTTCCACATCATCGGGTGAGGCTGTCTGCGGGGGTCAAGGAGGACTTACGAATGTGGGTCTTCTTTTTACATTCCTTCAACGGTGTGCCTTTATGTCGGGAGGTGGATTGGTGTTGGGATGTACAGATATTCTCTGATGCTGCAGGCAGTGAAGGTTTTGGTCTTTACTGGCAGGGAAGGTGGTGTGCCCAACAGTGGCCGGAACAATGGAGGAATGGTGGCAGAAGTATTGCCTTTCTGGAACTCTTCCCTGTCGTTGTGGCCGTTACTTTGTGGGGTACGGCTTTGGCTCACAAAAAGGTTCTTTTCCGCATCGACAATATGGCTGTGGTGCAAGTACTTAACAAACAGTCGGCCAGGGATCCCCAGATTTTGAAGCTCCTTAGAGTGTTTGTGTTGGGATGTCTGAAATATGATATCTGTTTTCGGGCCCTGCATGTTCCGGGCGTGGACAATGACATTGCGGATGCTTTGTCTCGTTCACAGTGGGAGAGATTCCGTGGGCTTGCTTTGGAGGCAGACGAGGAGCCGACTCCCATGCCTGACCACCTGTGGAGGGTAGGCAACACCGGGTCTTTCAATTGGTTTTAGGTTCTTTGGCTCCTTCCACGAGAACAGCGTACGAGTTGGCCTGGACGGAGTTTTTGGAGTCGGGTGCGTGTTGGAGGGAGCTGGATTGGCAACGATCTGAAGATGTGGTTCAGTTTTTTTTGTGTATGATGGACAGGAATTTGTCTAGAATTACTATTTCTGGCAAACTAGCAGGTATTTCCTTTGTGGGTAAGCTTTTGTGGGGTTACTCTCCGTCGGCTGGGGAGTTGGGTTGGAGGATGTTGGAAGGGTGGTCTAGGGAGAGGGGTTCTGTGCGTACTTTGCGATCCCCTTTGTCGTGGCAAAAGCTGTTTCAAGTGATTTCTGTGCTTCCGGTTGTATGTTCTGATAGAGTGGAAGCTTGTTTGTTCGCCACTTTGATGGTGTGGATGTTTTTTGGCGCTTTTCGGGTGTCTGAATTGCTGGGCACTAAGTCCTCTCCTGGCCTTCTGTGGGGAGATGTTCAGCTGTCGATCAGGGGAGTCCACGTTTGGCTCTCTCATTCGAAAACTGATCAGAGAAGTGTGGGTAAAGGGGTTTGGTTGGACGCGGTATCCCCACCGGAAACATGCCCTCTACGTTGGGCTCACTGCTGGAAGGAAATGTCGGGTGGGGTTGTGGACCTCCAGGTTTTTCGACACCTTAATGGCTCATGTGTTTCTACTTATCAATTGCGCATGGTACTGCGAAAAGCGCTGCGACATATTGGCTTAGATGGGTCGTTATACGGTACTCATTCATTTAGAATTGGGGCGGCCACGGAGGCCTTTCACAGGGGCTGGTCGAGGGAAGAGATCATGGGCCTGGGGCGCTGGACTTCTAATTGCTTTCGGCGCTATGTTAGGAACGAATCTGCTGGTGCGCAGGCGTCTTATCCTGTTTACCCTGTCTGATTCTGTTTTCTTTTTCAGGTTCTGTGGCTGGTCCTCGGGCTGCTTTCCTCACAGTATGGATCGTGGGCCATTCCTTTGTTAAAAGAGCTCAAGTGCAAGCTCGTCAAAGTTATTTTGGTTCATCATTGGGTTTTAATGATCGTTTATTCAATGTGGTTTGGAAAGGAAAAGGGGGAAGGTTATGGAAGGAACTGATCCCTGCACTTAATTCTTGGTTAGTAGGGGGGGTTTGCCCGGATGTGTTGGTTATTCACTTAGGTGAGAATGATTTGGGTTCCGTGAAAGGGGTTGTTCTGCTTCGGGCGATCAAAAAAGACTTGGCTTTATTGCATAAACAGTGGTCGGGGTGTCACGTTTTGTGGACAGAATTGGTGCCACGGAGGGTTTGGAGGAATGCGGTGAAGCCGAAGGCGGTGGATAAATCTCGGAGGAAAGTGAATTTGGAGGTTTCCAGGTTCTGCAGGGATCTGGGTTTCGGTCGTATAGTTCACGGTGACATCAAATACGATGCGGTGGAATTTTTCAGGGGTGACGGAGTACATTCGTCCCAAATGGGCATGGATTTATATCTGCTGGAGCTGCGGGAGGTTTTGTCTCGCTGTCTGACCGTGCAACAGTTTGTCAGTGAATAATGGGTTGCTTTTGTGTTTTTTCAGGTCTTGGCTTGCTCTCTTTTTTCGGGTGTCCCCCCCCCCCCCCCCCTGTTTTTCGGATTATGTGGGGGGCAGAAAGGTGGGGCTCTCTCCTAATCAGTCTTTCCCCCCACGGCTTTCTGGATGGCAGTTTGCTATGTTATTGTCAGTTTTGGGCCAGGTTTGGACCCGTTGGTTGTAAAGTCGGACCTTGTTGGGGGATGTTTCATACTGATTGAGGTGGGGTTCGGAGAATATGGGTCGGGGGATATGATCAGTTGGTTTATAATCGGGGATGTGATATTTTGTATTTGATAAGGTGATGTTATAATGTTATTTGGGGTTTGTATGGTTTTATGTGTTTGGGTATGTATGGGTGGGGGCGGGTGTGATGGAGGGTGTGGGGTGGGGGCGGGGTTTGGGGTTTTGAAATAAAAACGAACAAATCTTGATTGTGGTTTAGATTGTGAGGTGGTTGCCGAGTTTGTGTATTTGTAAATGTGCACCTGTTCCAATAAAGCGGCCTTTTTCACACTTCATTGGGTTTTTTGGTCTGCTCACTCTCCCCCACCCCTCTCTCCCAAGGGGGGCTTGGGGGAGGGCAGCCGACCCCTGGGAGGTCTCCTCCCCCGGGCGGTTTGGGAGATTTGGGTGGGGGCTCTCCTTCTAGCAGATTCCATTTGGGCTCCTTTTGGGCTGGTTTTTAGTTGTATTGTGCGCTGCCTATAAATGGGCATGGCTCCGCGTTACGGGCACCATTTTGGGCTTAGGTGACCTGGTGGCCGGTTTGTTCTTAGATAATTTTGTCCCTCCCTCCCTAGTTTGGGGTTTTTTCTTATTTTATTCATTATTTGTTTGGCTGCTGTTTGGGACATGTGGGCATGGGTTTTTGGCTTTATTCTTTTGTCGCTTGGGACAGGTGCGTGGCGGTTTGCTATGTTATTGTCAGTTTTGGGCCAGGTTTGGACCCGTTGGTTGTAAAGTCGGACCTTGTTGGGGGATGTTTCATACTGATTGAGGTGGGGTTCGGAGAATATGGGTCGGGGGATATGATCAGTTGGTTTATAATCGGGGATGTGATATTTTGTATTTGATAAGGTGATGTTATAATGTTATTTGGGGTTTGTATGGTTTTATGTGTTTGGGTATGTACGGGTGGGGGCGGGTGTGATGGAGGGTGTGGGGTGGGGGCGGGGTTTGGAGTTTTGAAATAAAAACGAACAAATCTTGATTGTGGTTTAGATTGGGAGGCGGTTGCCGAGTTTGTGTATTTGTAAATGTGCACCTGTTCCAATAAAGCGGCCTTTTTCACACTTCATTGGGTTTTTTGGTCTGCTCACTCTCCCCCACCCCTCTCTCCCAACATCTTCTGTGGAACAGGAGCCCATATTACCATCGATGCCCAGGCTGCTGGCGCAAGACGCCTCTTAGTTCCCATTCTGAATAATTACCAAAATAAAGAGACGGGCGCTGGAAGCAGGAATCAAGAACAGAGTTTAATTCTCATGAGGAGAGCCTGTCATGTCAGACACGAAACAAGGTGCCATCGGGAGGTGCTCTAACAAGTGAGCTGAGACTCTGTCTTTTATACTTTACAAAACACTTGGCATTACAGTCACAGCATTGTGAAACAAAGAAAAGACAACCCCATAATCCTCGTGTCAATCCTACCCCACATGTGTTCACAATAGGGACCCTTGACCTGCTGATAAGAGAGGGGGCAATGACGCAGCTGAATGTTCCGCTGATTATTAGGATGTGTGCGCCTGATCGTAGCCCAGGGGGTGGGGAGGCCAGGATCAATAGTGGGTCCTTTGAAGAGGAGTGACTCCATACAATAAAGGGCAGTAAACAGTGTCTCCCGGCTTAGGCGATGGCCTCGGACATGTGTGGACAGTCCATCGCGGAGGGAGGGTTTGCTAACAGAGGGGTTATTCATGAAAGGAAAGGAGGTGTTGGTCAGGCGCGGCCGTGACTCCCAAGGACAGGGTCTTGCAGAGGAGGAAGGTTTATGACTTGTCCATGTGAGGGAGAAGGAGGGGGTCAGGGTGCGCGCAGGGTCAGAGTCGCACAGAGAGAGAGAGGTCTTATGACCCGTACATGAGAGAACAGGGGCAGTCAGATACAGCTGGGGGGCTATGTCAGCTGAGGCGAAGGATGCTTCTTCAAGAGGGAAATGGGGGGGGTGCCTGGGTCAAGCAGGAGGGTTGCCTTTCATAGCAGGGTCGCGCAGAGTGCTGGGTTTCATGGTCTATGCATGTGAGAGTGGGAGGGGGGTGCTCAAATGCGCGCAGGAGGGAAGCCAGTGATTCTAATGAGTGGGCAAGAGGCCAAGGTGCCTAAAATGGCTGTCATGTACATATGGGCACGGGCTTTTACTGGCGGAGTGATACGGTCAATATTTCAGGGTATACGTGGTGCCTACAGGGAGGGGGACGGGAGAGGGCAAATGAACGCTGCTTATGTACATCAATTTTTCTATTTTCCACAGTCGCCCCTTTTTACATAACAGAGTTCATTTTTCTAATTGATGGGGGTATATATAAACAACAAAGTTCATTTTCCTATCCCTCCTAGTTAAGGGGCGTACATATAAACATGTGGTTGATGAAATAGCATTTGTCAATACTAACATATTGCACAAAAATCATGAACAGTTGATGTGATGGGCAGAATGCAGCACATAGGAAATTGCATTTGTCGAGTTCCTATCATTTCAAAAGCACTACATAGCATAAATGTTTCTGACTTAAAAATGTGACCAATGAACATTTTGACCAAGCAGTTGAGGGCGGAATCAGTTCAATATACAAAGTCTCTTCGTCACAGTGTCTTTTAGCAGTGAGCCATCACTGGTAGGCTCTAGTCCGTGTCCTTTCGTTGGCGCTGTTGAGCACCGGTGGTGGAGCTATAGGTCCAGCTCGGTTCTATCCTTACGCGTTGCAGGGTGCGGTCAGTCCTCTGCTGTTAGACCACAGTCCTGTTCCCTAAACAATCCGTTTAGCGGCGCCTTATGCTCGGCACCTATATTTCCGTGGCAACACCCTATTCCCACCTGAATGCCGTTCTTCCTTTTGGCGTGGAGTCACATGGAAAAGAGGGTGTGTGTTGTTCAAACAGTCGATAGGAGAGAGGAGGAGTTGGGTCAGAGTTCCTGGGACACACAAAAGAGACCAAGGGAGCAAAGGATAACAAGCAGGCAGGCCCATCAATCGGGCCCAAAGAAGGGGGACGGAGACTCCAGGCACACGTGGGTTAGCAGACGGAGGGCTTCAGGGCAGCCCGTCAAGTTTCATTTTCCACGTTTGAAATTGCTGTCTCGTCCCGCATCTTGTTGCTCTGCAGCTCCACCTTTGGTCGAGGTCACACGTGTCTCAAGATCTGCAGCCAGGCTGTACGTCACATCCGACCCTTCTCCTTCGGTGGTCGTGAATCTTTGAATAGGTACAAAACAAGTTTTTAGAGAACTGGCAGAAGAAGACATCTACGCATGTGAATTCCTCCCTCAATCCTACATACTTGGGAGATACGCTCATCGGTCACAGTCAGAGGTCTATTACCAGGCAGTGCATATGTCGGCATTCTTATTGAGTTCATGTCAAGTTTTATTCATCATCTATATGTGCCACATATAGAGAAAAGTCAGACTCCTATCAACTGTGCATTTCATCAAATTCAACATTTCGGAACTTCCAGGGAGACTCGTCTTTCTAACCTTAGCCTTAACAGTTCTAACATTTTCCTTCAAGGCTGGCTAACCTTTTCAAAGCAGGGCAGGGGTGCCATCATCGAGAGTCAAGTAAAACAGGGTTTTCTCGAGGGACGACAGTTACTCATGGTCATCATGTTTTATATCCGGGACAGCAGCTGGGGTCTATCAAATGGGGCGGGGATGCTTCGGGCGCTCGCGCTTGGGTGCAAAAGGGGGTGGGGCAATCTGGGCATTGGGGGTCAATCTAGACGTTGGTGTTCGTCTCTGATGAACAGAAAAATAAGGTGCCATTGACATACAGTTCCCCTATAAAAGGCCAAATTGGGGGACCTTAGTCGTCTTACCTGTCCTTTCCTTCTCAGCCAATTCAAGTTCATTCATTTTGCAGAAAGGAGAGGTAGTAATATGGCGAGATACAATCATTTTGATTTCGGTCAATTTCGCTGAACACCTTCGCGTTCAATAAGTTTCCAATCAGACTAGTGCCAGCGAGGCACGACTTTACCAAAAAGGGAGATGGAAACAGGGAGACTCTCAGAGAGTGGGAGTCGTCCGCAATCCAAACGAGCCATTTGGTAAACGTATGACATGTAGAGAGAGAGATAGAGAGAGTTAGAGAGAGTTAGAGAGATAGAGAGAGAGAGAGGTATAGAGAGGAAAATGGTGGGATAGAGATAGAGAAAGACAGAGAGATGTGTACAAAAATAGGTCATTTAGTGCGTTCACAACACAGAACAGCAGGGGGTCAGGTAACGGAGAGACGCAAACAAAGGCAGAACATAAACCCCTACAGCACATACACACGAACTCAGACAGAGGAAGACAGTACATGTATTACATATATATAAGACATTCACGACAAAACACAAAACAACAGTTGGCCAACAAAATCTATTTTTTTTTTTTTTTTATATCCTTCATGTCTTTACTATCCTATTTATCTTCGTGCTTAGTTCTTTTTACCTTTCCCTCCTTTTCCCTCTCGCTTGTTATTTCTGCGAGCGTTCTCAATTGCCAATACTTACACCTCGGTCAGTCGATCTGAAATTAACCTGGTCGCGCTATTTACCCATGGTTGGATCTTAAACCATTTTTCAGTTCCTTCCTTTGGTGGGAAGTTCTCCAGGCTGAGGCAACGGCAAGTATTGATCGGGAGAACAGTCAGACAGCTTGGCTAGATCTATAAGAGTGTGAGAAGGGGGGGCAGTACATTTTGAACATCAGCATCATTTCTAACTTCCCAGACAGGTGGTGCCGTGGTAACCCTTACCCACACACTTTCCTTTGTCCTTTCCCTACCTAGTCAAACGTCTAGTTACATTATCTAACGTATTATTTCGAGTCAATTTTCGTCCTACAGTACCCGTCAAGTCTCTATGTCAGTCCATCCTCCCAGTTGCTATGTCCTAAGGAGGAACAGTCATGTTTAAATCTACGTCTTTTAAAAACTTATCGTCATAAGGACTATGCTCCTATTCCCTCCTTCCCTTTTTCGTCGGTGGTTTGATCATCGTTCTCCCATACTTCAGTCAATGTTCCAACGCGACCTGCAGAAGGGAGGAGAAAGAAGGGGTGGGGGGGGCAGCATTCAAAGCACATCAGCATGCAGTAGTCCGAAAATGTTTTTACCTACCACATACTCGACCTATCTCCACGTACTGCATTTCTTTACCATCTCGGCGTATACGCCCAGAGGGACCAGTAATGTCAGATAGATAATCATTGACGATCTGCGTATCTACATGAGTTACTTGGTCGCGACCCCTTTTGGTTGTGTGCGAGGGTGGCGGTCAGGTGGCATTTCTGTGGTGTCGTTTTAAAGCGTCTAAAACCCTTTTCCGGCTGCCTGTGACACATAATGTAGCTGCTAAATATCGGGTCCTTTTTAACCTTCAGCCTTCATCATACTTTCTTGTTGCTCACAGTAGGAATACATTCAAAAATCATTAATGCAACCGCTACAACTATGCGTTCCTTTTCAAAATACTTTTAATAAAAAGTGCTGGTGTATAAATACAGGCCTACAACCCAGTGAACCGGCCACGGAGCAGATTGGAACTGTACATAGGAAGAACAAAGTTGGTGGCAGTTCATTGCATAAAGTGCAGCAGTGCAATAAAATCGTATCAAACTTCCCTACAAAGCAAGCATGATGCATGTCAAGAATTCAGTTTTTCAATTAATTCATTAATTCATTATCCAAATGCTCATTTATTATCTGAATTACACCAATTCATTTTCCATATCATAATTGGTACCCACCCTAAGTCAGTTCATTGTCCAAACATATGATCAATATCTATATTGCTTTCTTCTCTAAGCACATAATCATTATCCATTTTATCGACTTTCATTGTTCAAAAATGCACACGTATCTCAGAGCATCAAAATTCGAGCAATCCGGGTGAACAGGGAGTTTGAAAGTTTTGTTTCGTGTATCGGCGCCATTTTGGGCGAGGTCAGGCAGGTTCCAACATAGTCAGAATGTCTCCAATGAGTCGTGGTTGGACCAGAACCTTCCGTTGGTAGTTCAAAAAGTTTTGCGTAATGTGGTAACAGTCTAACAATATGGACCATCAGTCAAAGAGTGGGGAGGGCGGCAACAATTTTCCTACCGGGTCACTCTGGTGTTCCACCGGAACTGAACAAGTCTGTACCTTGGCGGTGTTTTAGCCATTTCCAAACTGAGGCTGGCGCTGGCAGGAGTGCGCCGATGCCGCGGTTCCCAGTGAGGGGGATGGGGGCGCCCATGCGGAGGGATCGGGGTGCCCCCCGGCTCTCATAGAATCTTCAAAGTTGAGGAGAGAAGGCATGGGGCGTGTGCCCGTCCCGGGCAAAAGACCGCTTTTCGATGTGGACCCTCTTTAAGCAAGAGCGTTGGGGTGTCGCTGGAAGCCTCCACCTGGAGGGAGGTGGGGGAGGCTCGTTCGCGCCGCCTCCCCCTTCCAGCGACCCTGCGCCGTTCCTCGGCTCCACCGCTTCGGTATTGGCAGTGCTGGCTACTGAAGATGGGGGGGGGGGGGCGGTGGCTGAAGCAAGACATCCCCCCCTTGACATGTGGCGGGACTACCTGTAACTATCCAGGCGTTGCTGTGTGGCTGGACTACCTGTCACTCTCAGGCGTTGACATGTGGCGGGACTACCTGTAATCTTCAGGCGTGGTCATGTGGCGGGACTACCTGTAACTCTCAGGGTTGCCCGACCTCGCCTTGGCTCCGGTCCTCGTCGATGGCCAGATCAGGCAAGAGATGGGGTGGGGGGGGGTGGTCGGTGGCCGAGGCAAGACAGCCCCCCCCCCCGTGGCCTGCAGGGCAGCAGAAGAGGGAAAGGGGAGACCTCCATGATTCCTCGGGCCGTCCGCCCTACAGCCTCCCCTTTCGACTGCGGCCAGCCGAGCCCTGCATGCATCGAGGCCTCGCCTTCCGGATGGGCGTAACCGCGGACCTGTTGCACTTCGGGAGCTTCCGGAATGGGGGTAGGTACCTATTGATTTGTATCTATTTCATGTGACCGTTATTTGGGCGTGGTGGGCAATGAGGCAGACATGTTTGGGGCAGGAATAGGCAACGGAACCTAGCTACCTCGTGGCTGTCTTGGTGTCAAGCTTGTCTTCCCTCGCCATTTTTATGTTTCTTATTGCGGGTTATTTCTAACGTTTCTTATTTTATTTTTAGCGAAGTTGATGACTCATCAGTGGCCTACTGATTTCGCTCGACTCTTTTTCTTGTATTTTTATGCCATAACCTATTATAAGCTATAGCGACTAGTCCACACTTAATGAACATGTCCTTATTAGGTGTGCCCTCCAGTGGAGCTGGATGGTTCATCTCTAATAAGCGGTCCGGGCTAAACAGGCTACCAACCAGTGGGGAGAAGATAGGCATGACGGATTACAACGGGGACAAAAGTCTGCATTACCTATCTTATCACGGTGGGCAAAGACTAGGCAGAATATTTCTATTCTCCGTTGTTTGGCGGCGGTGAATACCTCAAACGAACCAGTACCGAACAATCAATGTTCGGTCAATCAAACAATCAGTGGGGAGAATAAGTGGGCACGAAAAGTTATTGTTACCTACTCTTTCTCTACCTGCAAAGAGAGACCTTGTTCTTCCCTGTTTGCAGACAAAGAATCTCCAGACAATAATCCACGAACGACAGTTCGGGAAACAGTGGGGGAGGAAGATAGGCACGACGGATTACAATGGGGACAAAAGTCTGCGTTACCTATCCTTCACTGCTTGCAAAGGGAGAGCCTGTTGTTTTCTCCGTTTGCAGACGGTGAATCTCCAGAGGTTTCAACAAAGCGTAATACTAGTATTATCCAACAAACAATCATTTCACAATTTGTCGCATTTATGCGACCTTACCCGGACCGGACCGTGTGGGCAGTTCTTCGCCTTCCTCCTTCCAGCGCCCGATCGTTCTCTTACTCCATGATTTTACCGCAGCAGTCCTGTGGGATTCCAGTCAGGACAGTAGGTCACTCAAGAGAGGTCCATTCAGAATAGGTGAAGTTCATTCAATCGGCAGCCGGACGAGGGCCCTCTCAAGGCAGGTATACTCCGATCATTTAGATGTTCACCTCATCGTCTGGATCTCTCTTACTGGACCTTATGTCACTGATGGACCCCGCGTTGGGACGCCAATTGTGGAACAGGAGCCCATATTACCATCGATGCCCAGGCTGCTGGCGCAAGACGCCTCTTAGTTCCCATTCTGAATAATTACCAAAATAAAGAGACGGGCGCTGGAAGCAGGAATCAAGAACAGAGTTTAATTCTCATGAGGAGAGCCTGTCATGTCAGACACGAAACAAGGTGCCATCGGGAGGTGCTCTAACAAGTGAGCTGAGACTCTGTCTTTTATACTTTACAAAACACTTGGCATTACAGTCACAGCATTGTGAAACAAAGAAAAGACAACCCCATAATCCTCGTGTCAATCCTACCCCACATGTGTTCACAATAGGGACCCTTGACCTGCTGATAAGAGAGGGGGCAATGACGCAGCTGAATGTTCCGCTGATTATTAGGATGTGTGCGCCTGATCGTAGCCCAGGGGGTGGGGAGGCCAGGATCAATAGTGGGTCCTTTGAAGAGGAGTGACTCCATACAATAAAGAGCAGTAAACAGTGTCTCCCGGCTTAGGCGATGGCCTCGGACATGTGTGGACAGTCCATCGCGGAGGGAGGGTTTGCTAACAGAGGGGTTATTCATGAAAGGAAAGGAGGTGTTGGTCAGGCGCGGCCGTGACTCCCAAGGACAGGGTCTTGCAGAGGAGGAAGGTTTATGACTTGTCCATGTGAGGGAGAAGGAGGGGGTCAGGGTGCGCGCAGGGTCAGAGTCGCACAGAGAGAGAGAGGTCTTATGACCCGTACATGAGAGAACAGGGGCAGTCAGATACAGCTGGGGGGCTATGTCAGCTGAGGCGAAGGATGCTTCTTCAAGAGGGAAATGGGGGGGGTGCCTGGGTCAAGTAGGAGGGTTGCCTTTCATAGCAGGGTCGCGCAGAGTGCTGGGTTTCATGGTCTATGCATGTGAGAGTGGGAGGGGGGTGCTCAAATGCGCGCAGGAGGGAAGCCAGTGATTCTAATGAGTGGGCAAGAGGCCAAGGTGCCTAAAATGGCTGTCATGTACATATGGGCACGGGCTTTTACTGGCGGAGTGATACGGTCAATATTTCAGGGTATACGTGGTGCCTACAGGGAGGGGGACGGGAGAGGGCAAATGAACGCTGCTTATGTACATCAATTTTTCTATTTTCCGCAAATGAACGCTGCTTATGTACATCAATTTTTCTATTTTCCACACTTCGGTGAGGACTAGGCTGGTGGGAGGTGCTCGAAAAAGCTAAACAGACAAAAGCCCGGCCGTCAACATTTGATGGAATGCACTGTGTACCTGGCGCCCTTGGTGCGGTTTAAAAAGTTGCGCAGTAATAGCAAACATTTCCACCCAGAAGGCGATGCATGACAACAACGGGGTGCAGAGTTGCGGGAGCTCTCAGACTGAAGCAAGATCCTCGCTACCATGGAGCAGCCATGACAATGTTTAGGATGACAGGGTTTCTGTGATATAAGTGTGCGCCTTCTATTTGTTTATTTTACATTGCAAGTTCAACATTTGGTGCCACTGCTGCTTATGGATTGCCTGCTGTGCATTCTGTGCTTCGGTGGAATTTACTGAGCCCGGCATCTATATTTGAGGACTCATGTGAGTTGCTTTCATGAGTTGCTTTGTCTGACACTAGTATCTATTGAGAACGATTTAAGTGGGTGCTTGGCCTCCCATGGCTAGTATGCAGGATTAGGGGTGGCTGCTATTGACTAGGCATTACCAACCAGTACAGAGGACAATACAGTGGTCCCGGGCTTTAAGTGGGCCGGGTCTGTCCGGGTCTGAGCACCGGCAGTTATTTTTAGGGCCCCTCGAAACGGGTCTCTATCGGGCTCTATTTTCGGGCCATGCAGAGGTAGTCCGTTTTCTTTTTCTTTTTTTCCACCACTATCGTTACACACATACATAAAGTATCAAGGTGCTTGCAGATCGTCAGGCCTGAGCACTTCAAGGTTAACCACTTAGGAACAAATATGCTTTAAGTTACTCCTTAAATTGATTAACAACTATTAGGAGGAATTATACTTCATTATTTTGCACCTAAAGCTAGCAAAGGCTCGCATTCTTTTCTTTGGCACAGCAAAATCTTTTAAAGTTGCTGCCGAGTGGGAGAAAAATGATTTGTGACCTTGCATGAATCCTGAACCCTAGCCTAAATACCATAGTGGGAGAGGCTGTAACCTCATTGCAGCAGCAACGTGTATCTAATCAGGGACTTTGCAACAACTGTTAGTGATCGTTTGTGTATTTTTATTTTAAGCAATTACATTTTTGGGGGCTAATTATGACTCAGGAGAGTGATTATTTCATTTTCTCTGTTCTCACTCTTTCACTTGCAGGTTTCATGGCTCCAGAAAATGACAAAACTTGGAATTCCCTCTCGACCCTCCTACCTGACATAGTCTCTCTGTCCCTCCAGCAACCACCATCTTTTGATGGTGCTTCAGAGCGGGAGAGAGATGACCTCGGATTCATTCTTGAACCACAGGCTGACCCCTTGATTGTGTGAGGCTGCACCCATTTACTGGCAGTCCCTTTCATGGGTGTAGGTACTTTGCAACAAATATGTATTGGCGCTCAGTGGTGCATAATTATTTTTAGGGATTGAATTTGTAGTCTTTGATTTCTGGCACAGAAGCTCATTTGGTTTTACACTGCTTTTTTTTCCATTAGCAGTCTTTGCCCCTTCCGACCTCTAAATGTATATCCTGTTGCTGACCTGTGCAATTGATGTAAGAAGGGGTGAAACAACGACAAAGAATCATTAACATGTACAGGGTCTTTTAAAGAACTGTGAAGTACTTGGGGCGGCTGTGTGTGTGCCAGGGAAACTGTCTCAGCCCGGGCTGTGACACACGACGGGGGGAGGGCGGGGGGGGGGGAGAGGGAAGGGAGGAGGGGGGATTTAGACCAGCCCCTACTTAGATGGCCACACCCCTTTGAGGTTTGCCCCGCCCCTTTTAGAGCACCCCCAGTTTTTATTTCCCGCTTAAAGTCCTGCAGTGGTCAGTTCAAACCGTGGACACAATACAAAATTGGTGACACTCGTCCTGAACTTTTACGCCACACTACTTTCAAATGTCACCAGCCGCCACTGGGTAGCACAAAGATATCCCTGAGTGCTCAGACTCTGACAGCCCAATGCACAGGCTTCTGTTCACAATTGTTGTTCAATCTGCCACAAGTGAGCGTATCAAAGCTTCCAAGTACAGGGTCTATCTAGGGTCGGCCTCCCCTTCACCGGGCGCACTCACACCCACCAGCAGGGCATCACCTGGCTGAATCATTCTGGCTGTCATCGGCTGTCATCGGCTGTCCCCCGCCTCTACTTGTTCCAGGCAGACTGTCCAGCCCACACCTCTCACCTTACCTTCTATATTGTCCTGGTGCCTGCAGCGCACTCTCGCAGCGCTGGACTTGTGGCTGTCACCGAGGCGGCAGCAGTGACCGGAAGTGAGGCAGACCTCACACCTCTGTGCCAGCGCCGTAGTCCCGCGCCTTGATCCTACACGCCTCGCGGCTCCTTCGCGCTGCTTTTTAAAATCCCAGCTGTAATGACGAACTGTTCTCCATCCCACGGTACAATCAGGTTTTACCCAACCAGATGCATCAAAGCACGCTAAGGGTGGTGCTATTTCTATGCAAACCACCTCTTGGTGCAAAAAAATATGCTATTTGATGTTCATCTTGCTTTATAGAATTCAGTGCTTGTTTTTTTTTTTTTACTGGGGATAAAGTGTCACTCAAAGTATCAGACAAGTCACACCTAATCAGACATGGACCCTGCAAAGGTCACTCACAGGGGACTCTGAAACCTCGGCAGTTATGCTGGCCTCTTGCTACATCGCTTCAGCAACAGTCAAGTAACAGCTCTTTCTCTGATGTCATTTAACGTTGTATTAGAGGAGCCTCGCACATTCTTTCTGCTGTCCCGGGTCCCAAAAGTCCTAGAGCCGGACTGGAGTACAGTACAGATGACTTTCCGAGAACGGGCGACAGGGAGCGGACGTCGGATTCAAAAACATTTTTTAAAGAGAGGTGTTTGTCGCAGCCAGAGAATCAATCGCCCTTACCTTTAGTTCTGGTACCAGAGATGTCTTGAGGCGGTGTGCGGCGCGAACCTTCGAGGGCGCTCCTCAGACTGTGAAGAGACTCTGACAGACGACAGCTGCGGGTTGGAAACCCCGCCACGGCGCCAACACCCCTATACTGCGATTTCAGCAAATATTACTTTTTACCGCTCTGCATTTCATTGGTTCAGCTTATCCTCGACATTTGACGGGTTGGTTGATATTCATAGATCAAACACGTCATGGAAATGCCTTCAGTTTCGATTCCTTGCTTGAGTGGGAAGCCCGCCACTGTTACTTTCCCGCCTCTCCTTGAACACACATATCACTGCCTTGGAGCACAGTGGCGTTCAAGCCCGCGCTTCAGTGTAGGTGAAAAGCCAAGCAAATTCACCTATTTGACTGCAACCCTCACCTGTGAGTACGGCTTCATTAAAACACAGGGAGCCCGCACTGCTGCAAAAAAAAAGAAAAAAGCACAAACTCACATGTATCTGCCGGATGTTTTCATACATTTTTTAAATCAGGAAACGTGTGATTTAGAAATCACGATTCTATTTGGAGAGATACAACAATAGATTTATAGAGTTGTGAAGGGCGAAGCTGACGAGTTTCTTCTTTAGGCGTTGTCTCATGAGATGTAATGGTCCTAAATCACACCCCACGTCGTTGTTCAGCGAGCCCATTTAAGTGCACAACAGTCAAATACATTAATTTTACACACAAATAGGCTGTGAAGTTTTTATGAAAAGATTTGCAAATATAAACATTGTTGTTGAAAAGCAACTTTCTCTAAAGAATCTTTACAGACCTGGCCACTTGCATCTCAATCATAGGGAACAATTTCTCAACATAAATGTGAGTATAATGGAATTACGGATGAGGTCGAGCAAGTAGGGCTCGGTTATCAATAACACCTGCATCCGAGGACCAGCTTTCCCGCTAGACCAAGTTGTGTGATTCTGGTCAACCCATGCTGTGCTCCTTATTGGAAGTACCTTCATGCTTTTGTGTCATTTTACAGAACTCCCAAGTTTTTAACATTCTAAGAGTGACTACTACTTTGCATATTCAATGACATCCCAGTTTTGGCACGACCCCATCACAACAATCTCACTGCTCAGTCCTGGACTGACCATTTCTGTAGTTTATATTCTGTAACCCCTTCTTCTAATGATTTGAACCTTGAACCAAGGATTGTCTCTGTTGACAAAAGCATAGTTGATCGTGAGTTCCTTTTTGATGTAGCAGATGTTTCATTATGCCCAGATGTAGAGGCAGAGCCCCATGAATGGATGGTATCACGGCAGACATCTTTTTGGCGGATTGAAGCGATTGGTCCAAGTATATTCTTTTATTGTTCAATGACTTTGCTAGGGGCGCCCCCCACCCAATTCTTGGAAGGGTGCGAAGGTTATACCGATATATAAGAAGGGGACAGATCTCTTTCATTGATCTAAAGGCCAATCAGCCTGATAGATGGTGCACAGAAAATCTTTGCTCTTTCGGTTTTGTGTAAGATTGAGCACTAGATAACTGCTAAAGCCATTTTATCCCTTGTTGAGGTGGGTTTTAGAAAGAAGACATCTACGATGCATCAGGTATTTTGTGTCTTTTAATTTATTGGAAGATTGTTGAGGTCAGCAGGGGCAATTTGTACGTTGCCTTCTTCAAACTCAAATCTGATTTTGATTTGGTCCCACGCCGTAGGCTATGGCAGATCCTGGACGATATGGGCATTCCCAGGAACCTTTTGAGTCTATTGATCCACCTACATGAGGGGAATTATGCTCAGGTCCGCTAGGGTATTCAGGGTCAGGTGACTGAGCAATTTCCAATAAACAAAGGTGTTCACCAAGGTTGCATACTATTGGCGCCCAACGTATTTTTTGTTACAAAGAATTAATTGTAGGAACTCCAGACATAGCCGTGAGGTATAACATAAGTAAATGTTTATTTATGCTTGGATGGAGGATGGTAGTTACAGGATGGTAGTTCAGGTCCTTAGATAGGCTTCTAGTTACAGGAGCAGCATCCATGCCGCTCAGCCGACAATCTCTCTCAACTGTCTCTCTGTCCACACAACCAGGCACTCCAACATTCTACTCTCTCATCAGCATTCTAACATTCCACACACACAACACATTCATACTGGCTGAGCAGCAGGGAAAGGAAATCAAGGTACAACACACCCCCTCTCCTTGGGAACACAATAAATAAAGATGATTACAACATTGCATTATAAAAGAACAATACAAGAGAAATATGCAATGTATCAAATGGAGATAACTAAATAAAGATCATACAGATAGAATTACAGCATAGAGGAGAAACAAACAAAGTGCAAATGATAGCTGCAAATATAGGAGAACAGTGGATAGGATTATGAAAGAGAAGTATGAAATAAACACATGAAAACTCCAAATATACAAGAACAAAGAAAGGGAAGGATTATACACTTCCCAACAATATTAACAGAAAATAGAAATTCCACAGTTGTAACATTGGGCAGGACTGGGAGAATGGAGGGCACCAAGGTAGTGTAAATCCCTAACCATTCACCCCCTTCTACACACCACAAATTCTAGATAAAACCATTCGCAGTAGTAATATCATGCAGGACAGGGAGGGGGACATCAAAGAGATGTAAATCACAAGCCAAAAGTAAGAGGTGAACAGCACCTGAACAACTTCCTAGGTGAGTCAAAAGTAAAGGGTAAACAACCCATCGCATAAAATTCCATAAAGGCACAAATGTATAGGGTGCACGACCCATCCCACAAAATTCCATAAAGGCTCAAAAGTATAGGGTACATGACCCATTGCACAAAATTCCATAAAGGCACAAAAGTATACGGTACACGACCCATCGCACAAAATTCCATAAAGACACAAAAGTATAGGGTACACAACCCATCACACAAAATTCCATAAATGCTCAAAAGTATAGGGTACACAACCCATCGCACAAAATTCCATAAATGCTCAAAAGTATAGGGTACACGACCCATCGCACAAAATTCCATAAAGGCTCAAAAGTGTAGGGTACACAACCCATCGCACAAAATTCCATAAAAGCACAAATGTATAGTGTACACGACCCTTCAACACACACCTAAGTAAAGCGAAACCCCACACCCTACAAGATCAGGGTAAATAAAAAGAAACAAACTAGACTCATTCCCAAGCATCGGGCAACACATATGAGCTAGTAATTACTGATGATATCACAGCAAATATGGCTTGATAACATCACAGCAAACATAACCAAAATCAAAATAGGATTGGCACAAATAACAGAACAATTAAAACCAGCAATACATATCACAATTTAGCAGCAGAAAGTCAGTTTACATGACACACATCATCAAAAATGAAAAGGTAAGCTTAGAAAATACCCAGCAGCAGCATGGTACTGTAACTTAAAAATACTTATACACATACAGTATACAAGCATGAATAAAGATGAGAACGCATAGAACAACTCCAGAACACACTCAAGCATCAATACTGAGGCAGCCATGATGAGCGATGTCTCACACGAACCCACAAGTATTGGATCTTTGTTCAGAAACGGAAAGAAATACTTGCTTAAACTCACACTCTCAGAAGTGAGATAATCTACAGCTGGTTACAGATGGAAGAATCCAGCACCCACACACTATTGACCGGTTCCAGATAGCACAGTGCTGTACTCCTCTAATAAATATAATAAAATGCTTGAACACATAGCAGTGCAACAGTGTTCCCTACCTGTTGCAGAGTCCTGGTAATGCAGGCTGTAGACACTAAAACTGACTTCCAGATTGTCACAGGTCAGCAGAGCAGTGTTATGATAATCCCTTTCTGTTATAGCGTCTCAATAAAGCAAGCTGTAGACAATATAACTGTACTCACGTTCTTCGCCATAAAGAAGATTACCAGAATAATGAAGTAGTCCTCAGTCAAGAATTGAAGAAGTTCTGTTAACCAATCTTCGCTGCAGGTATTTCCAGCAGCTCCCGCTGACAGCGTTGTGAAGGGAAGCCTCGGATATCCAAGATGGTGGCACGTAAGGAAGAACAGTGTCAGGTGGTTCACAGCAGGTGTTGTTGAGAAGTAATTATGAAGCGGTAGAAGTTCTAAAGTACGTTTATTATTACAGCCCCACACAGGTGGAGAAGCATGGGTCAGCTTAACATCAGTTGTGACAGGTGATGTCACTCGGGTGAACTCCCGGAGCAAATAGAATGTTAGGGGAACCAATGGGGAAGGGAAGACATGGGAAGCTCACGCGCAGGGAAAGGGAAGGAACCACGCGCTGGGCACAGGTGGTGAAGTGCATGAGAAACAACACATCTTCCTCTCTTGAGGATTTTGACAACTGAGCCACGGAATGTGATGAACAAAATCAAGGGAGTACATAAACTGGTGAACAATTAGTCACAGATAAAATCATCCAAGCGTTTTGGTCTGCGGATGGTTCTACCAAACCTTCCTGATACCGACGGCAGGTTAGGTGCACATTCGGTGTCGGAATGGGAATCATGGCTAGTTCTGCCAAACCTGCCACTGAACCTGTGACCGTCAGATGCAACTTCAGAGTCAGAATGTGGGTCATCGTGACTACTCCGATTACATGACGAAGTGCTGGGATAGACACCAACAGACTGGTCTGACGATTGACCATCATCTGAGTCAGAGTCAGGTTGGACATCGTGTGTGATGTCATTTCTAGACAAGTTATTATTTTCAACACAAGCCCTATCCACATCCACCCACAGATCATTGTTAACTGTAACCTGTTGCTGTAGGTTGTGAGTCTTGCTTCCTGGATGATATTTTGCCAATCTGCTCATGTGCCATACTTTCCCATCACTGAGTCTTGCTGCATTGTTAAACAGTTCATCAATGTAAAGAGGGGCAGTGAACCTGCTATCTCCTTTCTTTACTTTTTTTCCCAAACAAACTTTCACAAGGTCGCCGACTTTAAATGCATGTTTCTTGGCACTGTGTTTTGAATCATACCACTCCTTGTAGTATTTCTGAGCTTTGATAATGTTATTCCTGATGTTTTCTGGTGACCATTCAATTTGCTTAGATTTGGACATCCACCCCAGGTCGATGCTTAAAGGCTGTCTGCTTCTCATGAGAACAAATGGTGCAGTGCATGTGCTGGCACACGGAGATATCCTGAATGCCCAGATGAGTTTGTAAATTTCTTCCTCCCAGTTTTGATTTGCGTTTCTAGAAAATTGTATATGTCCCTTCAAGACACGGTTGAATCGTTCCGTGAGACCATTACCTTCTGGGTGGTAAATTGAAGTGGTGTGATGAGTGATACAGTTTCTTGCTAGGAACGACTTGAAGGCCTCTGAGCAGAATTGCGGACCATTGTCTGTGAGTACTGATTTTGGTAATCCTTCACTCAAAAACAGTTTGTCCAAGAAATTAATGAATTTTGAGGTGTCTATTTCATCAACTATTTTGATTTCTGGCCACTTGGAGAAATGATCTATCGCCACTAAGATGTACTTGATTTCACCATCATGTCCTTCGATGGGCCCCACTATGTCTAAGCCCAATTTCTCCCATGCCATTAGGGGAGGTTGAATTGGAGAAAGACTGATTTTTGAAGTTTTGAGGGTTTTGTCGGAGTCGCAGCATTCTACACAGTTCCTGACCTGGACCTCAATTTGTTTGTCAATACCTGGCCACCAATAACTTGACCTGACTCTCTGCTTAGTCTTGGTGATGCCAAGGTGGCCTATGTGGCACAATTTAAGAATTTTGTCTCTGAGTGTGACTGGGGCAATTGCTTTACCTATTCTGTACAACACACCATTTTCCCAACTGAGTTCATTTCTTGTTTCCCAGTATGGTTTGATATTGTCATGTAGGTTGCGCTTTTCTGGCCATGCAAAGTTGACGAATTTGCATACTTCTTGCAACGTTGAATCACGCGACATGTGTTGACTCCATTCTTCCGCAGATATTCCATCCAGGTCAGTGTTGAAGAGCAGAGCTACTTTCTCCTGCTCTTCTTGTGTGGCCATGCTTTCAGCGTGAGGCAGAGGCAGTCTGCTGAGGAAGTCTGCAATTTTATTTTTCACCCCAGGCCAATATTCCGCCGTGTAGTTGTAATCCAACAGCTTGATTGGCATTTTGCTCAGTCTTGGTGAAGCATTTTGTAGGCCTGAGGCAGATAGTATCTTGATCAATGGTTAGTGGTCTGTGCGAAGATGGATTTCGTATCCCCACACATACGCTCTGAAGTAATTGAGCGCCCATGAACAGGCCAACATTTCATGCTCAATTACCGAGTACTTTTCCTCAGCTGAGGTGAGGGACCTGGAGGCAAAGGCTACAACCCATTCTTGGTTAGATGAGTCCTTCTGGGCTAGAACAGCACCAATTCCCTTGTTGCTTGCGTCAGTGGTTAGATAGATTTCTGCTTTGGGATCAAAACCTTTGAGAAAAGGTGCCTCGCTGATTTCCTTTTTGATGGTATCAAAGGTGACCTGACAGTCAGATGACCAGACAAACTTAGTTTTATTTTTTAGTAATTGTCTTATACTGTAGGTTTTTTCTGAGAAATTCCTAATGAACTTGGAGTAATACTCCGTCAAGCCAAGAAAAGCTCGTACATCTTCTTTGCTTGAGGGACACGGAGCATTGAGGATAGCGTCCACTAACCCTTGTTTGGGTTTAATACCATCCCGGCTGATGGTGTGCCCAAGGCAAATCACTCTGTCTTGTGAAATTTTACATTTGTCTAGTTCTACAGTTAAACCATGCATTTTCAATTTGTTAAAAACTTGCCTAAGGCGTGTGTCATGTTCCGATTGGTTGCTACCCATGACCAGAATATCATCCTGGAAAAACCTGATGCCATCAACACCTTCCAGAATGGATGTCATGACCCTTTGGAAAAGTGCTGCAGCAGAGGCTAAGCCAAAAGGTACCCTGGTAAACCGACAACAACCAAAGGGTGTGATAAAGGTTGTGAATTTTTTACTGTCAGTGTGTAGTGGAATTTGGTGGTATGCGGATTTCAAATCCAAAATGGAAAATACACACATATCATTTGTTGCACTAAACATTTCACAAATACGTGGCAAGGGGTATTGATCTACAATAATGTTCTTATTAAGGTCCCTTAGATCAATGCAAAGTCTAATTTTCCCATTCGGACGTTTAACAACAACCAAGGGGGAAACCCACTCCGCAGATTCCACCTCTTCTATAATACCATCCTTGACAAGTTTGTTTAACTCTGCTTGAACATCATCCCTCACTGACACTGGTAGATGTCTTACCTTGTGAATGCAAGGAACAGCTGAATCTGTTAACTCAATTTTATGTTCGAAGCTGTTTAGAAGACCAACTTTACCTGAGAACACTTCTGGAAAGTCTTTTAGTATTGCTATTTTGCAAGAATCATTAATAGACAACACTGGATCGGCACTGTTTGGATCAAGCATGAAACCAAGATCAGCTTGGTCACTCCAACCAAGGACAGAATGTCCTTTCCTAGCAACAAAAAGTCTGCAGATTGCTCTCCTGTCTTTAAATTCAAATTCCAGATCGCGAGTTCCTAAGAATTCTATGTTGTTTCCCGTGTAGCTTCAAGCGATGACCTTTGATTTTTCAAGAGTTGAGCCAACTTTATCCGAGAATTGCTTCCACACATTTTCATTTATAATCGTGAAGGGAGAACCAGAGTCTGCCATCAGATTGACTGTCACACCACCCAATTTTACATCACACATGGGTTTTTTCTTCTTAGTCGGCGTGAGTTCCAACACGTCATATTCAATTGAGAAGACATAACTGACGCTGTCGGAGTCAGAATACTCAGAATCTTCATCTGTGGTATCACTCTCTTCATGAATTTGTCGGACTTGTCTGTTTTGTCTATAAATTTTCCTGTTGCATGCTTTAGCGATGTGTCCAGTCATTCCACATGACAAGCATTTTTGATGTATAGCCGGACACCTTTTAAAATCAGCTAAATGGGTTGGAGACCCACAGCGATAACATCTAAGTTCGGCGAACTCATTGTCTCTGGTACTACCACGCCTTTCACTGCTTTGTCTTGGTTTGCTTGGTTCGTTTCTTTTGTGATAGTCATGTCTCATTTCTTTCTTATTCCCTTTGTGCTTTAGTTTGGTTGCATTAGAGGATCTTATAGCTTTAACTTCCACTGGTTCATCCATAACTGCCTTTGCACATCTGCCAGTGAGTTCAGCTTTCTTGACAAGAGCAACAACTTCTTTCAACGAAGCCTCTCCGTTAACCCAAAGTTTATCCTGGATATTGGGGTTGCTCGCGTGCATAATTATTTGATCACGCACAAACTCTTCTTGCAGTGCTCCAAATCTGCATGTCAAGGCTAAGTTGTTCAAGGCCGCAACATAATCTTCAATGCTTTCATCTTTCCCTTGCTTTCTTCTTGAGAATTTGTACCGGTCAACAGCCACACACACAATAGGCGAGAAGTGGTCATCTAGATCATCTAAGGCATGCTGATAAACGTCATCACCAGTTCTTACTTTCTTCTCTATGTTGTTATAGGTTTTCACACCGCCAGGCCCTAAACAGTACAACAGCACTTTTTTTTTCTTCACAACTGTGAAATCATCATCTTCCACTGTCTCAATATAATTAATGAAGTATTCTTTCCACTCTTTCCAAGGCATGCAAGGTGCACCTTTGAGAGGTAGGAACGCTTGTGGTTGTGAAAGGTTTAAAGAACTAAGAGCACACATGGCGGTAGACAAATTATTGGCTCAAATTCTCACAGTGATACGTTCTAATGTGCTTGTGAATGTCACTTATTTTCTCTTTGTGAATTGTCCTTGGCTGTCACTAGGTTTGCACAGCACAATAAATTTCACTAGGTTTGTTTTTTCTTCACAGTCATACGTTTGAAGATGCTTGTGAATGTTACTTGTATTGCTCTTAGTGAATTATTCTCAGCTGTCACCTTCCAGGCTTCTGCCTTGTCACTTTGGATCGAAATGGTCTAGAGTAATATGTTTATCTCACTTTGTTTTACTGTATAATATCAGTCTTATTCATGGACACTTTATACAAAATTTCAGGAATGCAGGGCGTCGGCCGGGCTCGAACACTAGGCTTGAACAGCACAGTCAATTCACTCGGTTAGTTTTTTTTTTTTTAAATGGCCGCCAACGCTGTGTTTCAGTGACGTCACGCGTCACCGAGCATGCGCAGGTGTGATGAATTTTGAGCGCGAACACAGCTGACAGGGATTTCCTCGAAGAATGCGTATAGCTGACGCATACACAGCTGACAGAAATTTCAGCGCGCAAGCTCAACAACTGCTTGGAGACAACGTTGAACACCCTGAGACGGCTCACAATAACAGGAAGTCCCAAATGCCGTTCGGCCCTACCTCCGTGAAACGCCACAGCTGTCACGTCATGAGACACTCAAATCTCGGCTGAAGTAATTGGCATCCACATACCACGACAGTTCGGTGATTCTCTCCTCATCCACTCATGACGATAAGGCACTGGTACCGGAATTCCTACGGTAAGAGAAACTGTCCGATCTTCGAGTAGAATACCGATTTCATCAGCATTTAAATCCGTCAGCTGTTTCAGCATGTACCCCGGTGTGAGGCTGTAGTTCCGCTGGTATCCGCTCCTCGTTGCCACTGTTGAGAAGTAATTATGAAGCGGTAGAAGTTCTAAAGTACGTTTATTATTACAGCCCCACACAGGTGGAGAAGCATGGGTCAGCTTAACATCAGTTGTGACAGGTGATGCCACTCGGGTGAACTCCCGGAGCAAATAGAATGTTAGGGGAACCAATGGGGAAGGGAAGACATGGGAAGCTCACGCGCAGGGAAAGGGAAGGAACTACGCGCTGGGCACAGGGGGTGAAGTGCATGAGATACAACAGGTGTGTACTCCTGCGACATCGCACAACATCATAGGACTGCTGGAACTCCAGGCATTAATTACGCAAGGGCCTCACGCGACACCAGCAGGTGCTGACTCTGAGCTCTCAGCGCCGTTTTAAATGCCGCTTAGGGTAACGGCCAATGGACGACAAACCTTAAATAAAGGTTAAAAACTCACCAATACCCAATGGTGGAGATTACGTTTGGAACATTAAAACAAAACTATTAAATTACTCCTAATCATAAGTAGATTTTAGGTTGCTTTATTTAATAACAGCACGGCAACACATCTATCCAGATGTAGACTCCAGGCGCAACTGAAGTCTCTCACTGGATATAATCACAGAGGTTCCAAATGGAGCTTAGAATAATAACTGAACAATAACAAGGCACACGCACAGAGTGTTAACATGAACAAAGTAATTTAAAGAAACAGAGGATGAAATGCAACAAAAACATTATCCAAACAGTTTCTGATGTTGAAGAAAAGGACAGATTGCCGCTACTGGCTCCTAAAAAGTAAGCAGTACCTTGACTAATCACAAAATCCCTTCAATTTATAAAGTACCTGCAGCAAGGAACTGATGATTGTTTGATGTCTTGCCAGTGTCTGTATATGCTGATACATGCCCCAACAGTCACTGTAGGTCGCTGCTCAAATAAAGGTGCCAGTCAGAGAGTAGTTAGGTGCAGTGCCAATCTTTGTTGAAGCCAGGTCCAGATTTTGGTAGAAAGATGTCTGAAGGTTTGCCAGTCTTTTTGCCGGTCTTTAAAGTACACTGGTTAGTACCAAATTGATGTTAAAAATCTGTAGGTGGAGGGCGTGGCTGGGCAAGATGGCCAATCGGACGCAGACCATCTCGGCTCCCGGTCCACGCGCTATTCCGGGTCAGATTCTGACGGCTATCTGAGGCTAAAACTGCCGTAAACAGATCCTACCTGCAGCGGAGGATGTGGGGCATCAGCTGAGTCCATTCTATTGCCCCAGGAGTGCCTGGACCGCCCCATTCTGCCCTGTCGGCGTGGTGTAAGATGGGGGCCGGAGTCCTGCCGAGAAGGGAGGCACCCCGGTTCTTCTACTAGAGGTATGTAATGTTATGTTATGATTATTTATTACGCGCGCAGCTGCTCCAGCGAAGGAGCGTCCTGGCGCGAGACAAGGTAACAACATAACACAGCTAAAAAAGTGATGGACTAGAGATACAATGAATTAAGGAAATAAAAAGGTCTTGACCGCCCAGCGAAATGAAGAAAGATCGTCAAGGGCACGAATCTTTGAAGGGAGGGAGTTCCACAACGCCGCAGCCCGTACTCAGAAAGAGCGGCCACCAGCACGGCAGAGCTTAAACCGGGGGGCTACTGCAAGTTCAAGATCCGACGACCGTAGGGGGCGAGACGGCACATAAGGTGATAGGAGATTCAGAAGGATCTGCGCAGAGGAGCCCTTGAGGATCCTATAGGACAAACAGAGCACTTTGAATTTATTCCTCTGCTTAATCGGCAGCCAATGGAGGGTGTAGGAAGATGCAAGGAACCGCGGGAGCGCAGAGTATTGGCAGTAGAGCAAAACCTAGGTAGGCCCACCACTGCTCTAGCGGCGGCGTTCTGCACACGTTGCAGGCGAGTGACTTCGGCCTGGTTTATCCCTACCAGAAGGGAGCTGGCATAATCAAGCCGAGAGATCACTGTCGCCTGCACCACAAGCTGCCTGGTCGTGGCGTCAAAGAATTTTAGCACAGGTCTTAAGCCACGCAGGATTCCAAAACAACAGGCAGCAGTTCTCTTTCTGTGGCAGACAAAGCTGAGGGCCGGATCTAGCCACACCCCGAGATTTTTTATTTCCGAAACCGGACCGGAGTCGGGTGGGGCCCAGCTCGGAGGGCCACCACATATCGCCCCAGAGCTCCGCTTGCTTGTCCGTATGGGCACCGGACTTTCTATAATTGCAGCAGCGACTTGACCACCACATCGGTATGCCCGTAAACACTCGCGGCGGCTTGTTCCTGGGAGCGGAGGGGATCGCGGTACTTTCCATTGCTTATGCCTGACCTAACAATGGCGGCTGCACTTCACTAAATGGCAGCGGGCATTGTCGCTTGGATGCCTGGGCTCGCAGATTCCTGCATCTGCCATACCGGACGGCGCCCCTGGGGGTGTGAGTCATGGCTTCCTCTTTGCAATCACCGTGGAACCGACGACAGCCTCCAATTACCCGGGGCCCAATGGATAGTGCTCCGCATCATTAAGCATCAACCCACGTCGGTCAATCCTGCATCTGCTGCACGTATTAGTGACTAGAGGACACCTACTCTCCCTAGAGACCTCTCCTTCCTCTCCTTCCTATCTCCCCCCTAACTGTGTTGGGTGCAGATCACGGACTTCACCATATCCAACGCAGTTACTCAATAGAACAATTGTGGACAGACCTAACGGACTGTCTGACCTCCCTCCAACACGATGTGGACTCTGTGGGCATTAGAGTGCTGGACCTGGAGGCGCATCATCAGGAGCAAAAACAACTCTCTACCGAACTATGCAATGATATCCGTGCCCTCAAGAATCAGTTGTAACAGACTGGCTTAAGGCAGAGGAGCTCGAAAACAGAGCGCGGAGGGAGAACATACGTGTCAGAGACCTGGAGGAAGGCGTGGAAGGGCCGGACCTAGTGGCTTTTATAGAGGGACTGCGGAGATCCTGAGTCCCCAGATCCTCAAAATAAAGTTGGACACCGGGTGGGAAATGCACAGAACGGCGAGGAGAAGAAGAGACCCTGCGACATCTTGGCGAAATTCCACTCCTACAGAGTCAAGGAAACAGTACTCCAGGCGGCCAGGGCGAAAGACTCCATCTCCTTTCAGGGTCACTCTTGACCATCTACCAGGATGTAGCGCTGTCTACTCTGGCACGGAGACAATTGTTCAGACCGGTCACCACTAAACTGCGAAATGACAAAATCAGGTACCGGTGGACATACCCGTTTGGATTCAGTTTGGAGTTCCAGAACAAGCGCCGCCACATTACTAACTCAAAGGAACGTTTGGATCTTCTGGGCCTCCCCTCCGAGGAGGATGGCCCCACCGAAGGCAAAAATGGAGACCCTTCCCAAGGCCCAACGTCTGCTTCCACCTGGTCGATGGGTTCGCGTAGGGGTTGCCGATGAACCCTTAAAGATTGCAACATGGGAGTTGAGCGGTATATCGCCTAAACCAGGACTGGGCTTCACAGCCCTATGAACAATCATCATTGAGGCCGACGTTTCTGGATATATCCAGTGGCAGCAGATACATACCTACTTCTGCCCTGCAATCCCCCACTTTTCACACTCTCCGGCTGCCCCTGTTTCGGGGCTCCAGTCACCTGTTCAAGATGTGGGGAAGTCACGGACTAGGGTGGCTCCATATGTAAGAACAGTGCTGTTTCCATGTTTATAAAGTAAGGCGGGATTGGAACCTAGTACCATAATTACTTTTAGATATATACTGTTATCTGGGGTCCTGCTATGTGTTTTATTCTCCATTTCAGAAAACCTACCTTTGTCATTCTCCTAGACATGGATCTGTATTATGGCCTACTTTCCAGCCGCACAAAGATGTTTTTCATATGAGAATGTTACCAGGATGGGCGTTATCGGGTTCCTCGGACCTGTTGTCCCCCCTGGTCCTTGAGGTGGCGTTTTAGACCCACAAAGGGGACCTAGTAGTAGTTTTTGTATTGTATATTTGTTCATGTTTGTTTTCACCTTTTTGGGGGTTAAGGGGCCGGAGCAGGAGGGACGTGGTGGTGGCTTTTTAACAATTGACTGTTGGGGTTCTCTGACATTTGCAAACTCACAGTTGATGCAACATGGCACTGCACACCCCCTTGGAGACAGGCGAAGACCTGGAATATGGTGGGGCTGCTGGGGCTCTTAAGGAAGTTTAGTTTTTCCCTCTAGCATAATGCCGATCACTATTGGAACTTGGAACGTTAAAGGTCTTAACTCGTCCTAAAAGTGCCAAAAGGTATGGAAGTACATTATCGATCACCATCTTGATATAGTAGCCCTACAAGAGACGCACTTAGCCAGGGCCGAGGACACGCGCCTTAGACACAAACACTATCTACGAATTTATATATCCTCAGCTCACATGAAACATAGATAAGTGGGGATCATGTTCCGTTCTTACATACAATTCCAACCACTCGAAGTTCATGGTGATAAAAATAGCAGCTGGGTTATGGTCAAGGGGCGTTTGAGAGGGAAAATATGTACTTTTGTAGCAGTGTATGCCCGTAATACTGGACAGACAGTTTTCTTACACAAGCTAACGGACTTTGTAGAGAAACCAATGGTCCTAATGGGCGACTTCAATCTGATCTGGCAGAATGATCTGGATAGCACGCACGCACACCACTCAAGACATGGGCTCCTTCTCCATGGACACACAACAGCGCATGCATAACATGGGCCTTCTAGACGCTTGCAGGACTCTCTACCCACAGACCCGAGACTACACCTTTTATTCTCATGTCCATCGTAAGTATTCTCGGCTTGATTACATTTTTATTAGCCAATCCCTGCAGGGTGCCCTACAAGAGGCCAAGATATTCCCCCTTTCAGTATCAGATCATAGCCTACTTTCTATGTGTCTTTCTTGGTGTGGGAACGCTTTGACGACTTCCAGGTGGCACTTCCCGATGTTGCTTGCACGGGACAATGAATCCTGTACCAGGGTAATCAACATATGAGGCTTTATTTAACCCGTTCCATTCTCATGACGAGCTCAGCTCATCATGAAGCTCGGCCGTGCTGTGTTTATGACAAGCTGAGCTCATCACGACCGTTGCGCCGCGCCCACATGGGTATGATTCCCTTGCTGGAACGAGCTCAGCTCGTCATGAGCACAGTGCCACTGTGCTGCATGACGAGCCAAGGTCGTCATGAGCACTGCGGGGCTGCGCGTGCCCCTCTCCCCCAGCACAGCAGGGGAAATAGCCCCGCGGGGCAGAGGTTAAGAGACTTGGCTGCTGAAACCGCACCCATGCACGTCCAGCCATTTATAGAATAACAAGAGTATACATTTGCCTGGTGTAGTCAAGAAGACCGCAAAGAACAAACAATCCCATTATTGGACAACCTCAAAGTTTCCACATAAAGGGCATCTAAGAAAACATTCACACCAAATAAGAACAGAAATAACTTCCCAAATACACAACCCCAGATGGTCCCCATCAGGTCCATGATAAAACCCCTGGTTTTGTTCCACAGCCATGTGTTTGAAGAGTGTAATACAGCTACAGGAAAGGAGCATGGAAGTAGCTCAAAGGTTATGTCACATGGTAAAGAGAGTCCTCAAGCCTTTCTGTCGGGAGTTTCCCATGAGAAGGAGGCGTTTGCCTTTCATGTGGAACTTAAAGTTGATGAGGACTTCCACAGATCTCTTGTGGAGGGATGGTTTTCTCAAGTGCAGTGGGTTGGGGTGGGGCATTGAGAGTCCATGGTTTGTGAACCAGGCCAGAGTCTCAAACGTTTGGACTCAAAACACATTAGAAGGTCCTCTCTGTGCTCTTGTTATCCATGGTGAGGGACGGTAGCTAATGCTTCTGGGCTGGTCATTTTAAAATAGATTAGGAAGATTTATTTTTTCAGATTGAGGGCTTCCTGCATGCGACTGAGATGGAGGACTTACTATAGCCTTGTTGTAGGCTCCCTTGTGTGTCTTGCAGCATTCTCCATACTGTTCAGACAGTGGCGTGTGGCAATGACGTGCACAGTAGAGTTTGGCCAGTGTTTCAGAAAATCTCTCAGTCGACGATTTCAGCCCAGTTTGACATTTTTCCTCAATTTGAGGTAGCCGATTTGTTGAGGATGTCACTAATGTTGTGGTGATAGCAATTTAAGGAAAAATAGGCCCCCTGCTACAAAATAACTTGCACCAAGGCAGGGATTGTATCAACAAACTGCAAAAAAGTCACAGGCAATTATTTACAAACACAAACAAGTTAGAGAGCTCCTACATGGACAAACAGAGACATACATGTTGACACAAACATGGAAAAGTAATGTTTATTATTATTATAGGTAGAAATATCACTGTTTCTCTATGGATAATTATTTCAAGAAGAATACATTATGGTTGTTTAAACACATTTCAATCGCATGACATACTCATGCTCACACATATCCATATGTGCGTCCACTTCAAACACCCCTCATACTAAATACCATTCGAAAGTGAATTGTAATTAATATAATATAATATAATATATTATATAAATACATCACATAATAGAACGTTTTATTGTCTGATGCAACAGAGGTCACTACACACTTGTGGCCCAAAACATATTTATATGTATCTAATGCTGAGGTGCACTCATGCCAGCGAGAGCTGATAATATTTTATTTGGTTGTAAATTCTCCCATTCATATTATGTTGTTGCGGTTGCTTAGTGTTCGGTTAGGATTATCCCAGCTGCTTGGTATAAATCTGTCAAACATGTTTGATAGCAAAACAGATGACTTCGCCATGAATAGAGATTCATCCTTGACATCTTGCTTGAGGGTCTTTTAAATTGACTGTGAGAGTGTTCTGCATGCAAACGTTTGCTTAGATGTCCGGCGAAGCGATACTTCGCTTTGAGACGAGGCTGATGGCAAAAAACTTTCGAGGTGGTTGTTTTTGTTAGAATTACGTTGGACAGTCATTTTGCTCCTCCTAAAATGTGTGTCTTTTGCGACATCGAAGGAGTTTATTTGTATGCAGGCTAGGCGTTCCCTAAGCCATGTAGAACTGACGCAGTGAAATTTATATTTCACTGCGTCACTCTACGCCTTCAGTGCGTCAAAATCCCTACGGCTGCTCAGAACAGGAATGACCCATGGCTTTTTGTATGGGACTTACATTTGTATTGTGACACATTGCTGGATTTGCGTCACTCCAGCAATGCGTCATTTTTGTGCCAACAGATGTGTCAGTATTTCTGACACATCTGTTAATCCTTGCGCCATGGAGCACTGTATTGTAAATACAGCGCATCCATATTGGCGCAAGGACGCGCTGATGCAAGGAAACGGATGCTTCTATGCAGATGCGTCAGTTCCTTGTAAATCTGCCCCTGCGTCTTTTTAGAAAGGCCATCTTGAGTCTTACCTTGAAGTTTCTTCAGGAGAAACATCCAGGTCACATACCAGAGAACTGCTCCATGTGGGCTCTGCAAAGTGGGTACCGGCATCAACTCTTGTGAAGTTGCTATTTTTGGTAATCACGCACTGAGAGCGGGACACATAAATTACTATGAGTGTGCTGTGCTGATATGTAAAAAAAGGTAAGCATTGAGCAATGTTTAAAGAGGTGTTGTGTTATGTTGTGGATTTTTTTCGTTAAATTACCTGTATTGTTATAGCACACTTTGGCCACTGGTATGGCGTCAGTGCGCTTCTTTAACACAAAATGTTTCACATCGTTCATGGTCACACCCGGGGTTGGACTGGCTGTAACAGGCATCAGGCATTTCCTCGAGAGGCTGGAAGGGTGGGGGCCGATTCTGCAGCTGTGGGGACTGGTTTTGTTACTGGGGGCCGTTTTTTCACCAGTACTGCAATAACAACCCCCAGTAAAAGATGCAGCAAGTATTTACAGTCTCCCTACTGGGCCAGGCAGTGCTTCACTAGGGGCTGGTGTGAGAAAATTGCCAGGGCTGCTTTGGGTTCCAAGTCCGGCCCTGGTCACACCTACACAATATATAACCGGTGCTTTGAAATGAAGTATTACAAATAATGGGCCTCATTTATGAAAAGTGACGCATCGCTGCGAGAAAACAGCGATGCGTCACTTTTCATTACACCCTCCTTGCAACATGCTGGATAAATCATATTTAGAGTACGACGCGTCATGTCGCAAGGAGTTACTGATACGTCAGTATTTCTGATGTATCTGTAGGCGCAAAATGACACATTGCTGGAGTGTGTCACAAAAGTGACACAACTCCAGCAATGGGTCATTCAACATGGGCAAGTCCCATGTTAAATGTGCCTGCGTCAAATTTCGTCCTTCAAGTGGCGCAGTGAAATCTTATAGATTTCACTGCGTCTCTTCTACGACCCTTTCTTGTGATAGTGCGCGCAGGTCACCCGACTACATAATTACCATACTCACCTGGGCCCATAATCAATTAACATATAACTTAATCAGTTAACCTTTGCTCTACTACCAGATATTTCTTTCCAACTCGGTCCTATACCATTAACTTGCCAACCCTTGTCGCTGGTACCTGTAAACCTATTGGATCAGGGAGTCAGTTTGAAGATAGGCAGCAAAAATTTAAATTGCACTCATATAATAACCACAGACTCTGGAAAATGTTAAACTCTTTATCTAAATTTCTTAAATGGTCATGATCCAAAGATTAAACACCAAAAACTTTCAATTATGAAGATCAAAATCAGAATGTAACTATGCAAATCTAATTTCGATCATTTAGCAATAGGGAGAGTAAAGAAAAGGAACATGAAATACAATCAAAATGTTTAAGAGGGATTTTAACAAGAGGGAGAGTAAAAAGGGAACATATGTCAAACTTTAACAATAGGAAGGGTAAAGAGAAGGAACATGATATGCAAACATGCAGCAATTAAAACATGTAGCGATTAGGAAGGGTAGAAGAGGAAACAAATAAATGACAAACCCACATAGATTTTCTATTTACCTAGAATGGTGTGAAGAACAAGCCCTGGCCACAGGTCAGTTTATAGGACAGAACCCCGAAAGTTGCAGTCGCCAGTAGGCTAGCAGGTGCAGATTCAGAATCAGGACAGGTAAAGCCAAATTGGATCAGGACAAGACCACCAAACGTTGAGAATGGCAACAGCAGTTAAGTTGCAACGCCTGCGCTACTCCCTCTCTGCAGCTAACAGCCAGAACCTCGATTGGGTTATCGATTTCCCCGACTAAGTGCTTCGCAAGCACCTCAACTCCCAGAACCCCGATTGGGTTATCGAATCTTCTGACAGAGTGCTCCGCAGCCCTCTCCTCTTGGTCACCTATTGAGTGCATTGGGTCAGTGATGGGTCAGCTATTCGGACAAGTCGGACAATTAACTAGCTAAGCCTACCCTAGTTATACTAATTTTCAGGTCAGTGTACCACCCCCAATGTTGCAAGTGTAAGGATTCCCAATTTTGATTGGATAAGGAATGAGGAGAGGTCATCACACCATACCAAAATGACACTTTCCTTTTGAATATTCTATTAACGTTCCCACCCATCAATTTTTATTTTCCCATGTATGTTTTATTCCACCCAACAATGAATGTTCTATTATTTGTTACATTTCAGTTCATATTAGAATTCTGTTTCCTTCGTAAAGTTCAGGAGGCGAGGTTCCCAGGCGCATCTTGGTCAAGACTGTCCCTGGCACTCATTCAATGCCATGACTCGATAGATTTTAGACTCTGGTGCGCAGGCTCAACGGTTTCAATATGGAGTTCAGCGACAGGCATCAGGCCCAAATTGATTTACATGTAAGAATAGAAAAGAAACAGTTTGAGAACACAGAATAAAAGAATGCACTGTATACCACTTATCTCTACTCTATTCCCATTACTTTATTTTAACTACTAGCAGCCCGTCCCGACGTTGCCCGGGTATGAATTGCTACCGGCCAGTAGTATATTGTTTCGTAGGATTTCGTTTTGATAGCATTTCTTATCTGTGACAGGCCTGTGAAACGCTCCGATTCACAGTGCACTGCTGATCACTTAAGAGTGCGCGTTCAGTAGTGTGTGAACTTGAGTTTCCCTACTTTATTTTCCTTGCAATATTATACAGCGCGAACTCGACAACATGGCATGAGCACAATTTACGTGAGACAACAAGGACCCCCTGATAAGAATCAATTTCCTGGGTCAGGGTAATTAATATGTGTAAACAAAAGTACCCAGGCAAAATATCAATACCTACTAGCACGTTGGAAGAGGCATATGCCACATATGTAATAATAATAGTCAACTACTGTTTTTACACATGGAATGCATTCTAATTCCTCATACAAAACATATTATTGGATAAAATCGATATATATTTATAAACACATGATGAAATATTCCAGCATTATAGCATATGCATAACTTTCTATATACAACATTAGTTCCATATAAAAACTGTTGGATGGTTTCCTGTCTACGCGTTTCGACACTAGGGTGTGTCTTCCTCAGGACTGTACCATCATAATGCTGCGAAAAAATGATTTAAAAAGATATTTTTACAATTTTGTATTGCAGTGTAAAAACAGGTCATATTTCATGGTTACATGTGCTAGTCTGTGGTTATTACCAATGATAATACCGCCTAAGAAAACCAAAACAATAGCTTTTGACATCTATTTAGATGTCAAAAGCTATTGTAATTGTAAAAATATCTTTTTAAATCATTTTTTCGCAGCATTATGATGGTACACTCCTGAGGAAGACACACCCTAGTGTCGAAACGCGTAGACAGGAAACCATCCAACAGTTTTTATATGTAACTAATGTTGTATATAGGAAGTTATGCATATGCTATAATGCTGGAATATTTTATCATGTGTTTATAAATATATATCGATGTTATCCAATAATATGTTTTGTATGAGGAATTAAAATGCATTCCATGTGTAAAAACAGTAGTTGACTATTATTATTACATATGTGGCATATGCCACTTCCAATGTGCTAGTAGGTATTGATATTTTGCCTGGGTACTTTTGTTTACACATATGAGCACAATTTACATTACAGAAGAACACATTCATTTGTGGTAGGCACGGGGAGACAAAGCGATTTGCCTGGAATCTCAGGATGTTGAGCTAATGCCGAGATTCGAACGTAGCTCCCCATCTCTAAAGTTCGCAATTCTAGAACTTGTGGTGGGAGGTGTGTCTAAAAGTGTATGTCGGTGCTGGCCATCAATGAGAGAGACCTGGGCATTTTTCAAATGGGTGGTGCAAAAATATGAGTATATTGCTGGAGATGTGGGCCGCCGTGCCACCAATGTACTTACGGGGGAGGGTAAACACCCAATATTCAGCAACTTTCTTTCCGCATACCATCACTCCGCATACTTTCATTACGAAAGACCATGACTCCGCAATGCCATTATAACGTATGGCATTACATTTGATATGCTTTTACCACGCATACATTAACAACGAAATTCGTTGTAAATGCACGAATGACAAAAGCATGTTTTGTTTTTAAATGTTTGGATAAGGAAAGTATAGGTATAGGGGTATATGTTTTGGTGTACTGAGGTATATGTTTTGGGGTGTTTGGGTATTTTAAGGGTTCAGATATAGTTTTGGGTTAGGGGATACAGGGGTATTTTTAGGGTTCAGGGCTAGGTTTGGGTTTTGGGGTATAGGGGTATTTTTAGGGTTCAGGGGTAGGTTTGAGTTTTGGGGTACAGGGGTATTTTAAGGGTTCAGGGCTACGTTTGGGTTTTAGGGTACAGGGGTATTTTTAGGGTTCCGGGCTAGGTTTGGGTTTTGGGATACAGGGGTGTTTTAGGGTTCTGGGCTAGGTTTGGGTTTTGGGGTACAGGGGTATTTTTAGGGTTCAGGGGTAGGTTTGGGTTTTGGGGTACAGGGGTATTTTAAGGGTTATGGGCTAGGTTTTGGTTTTGGGGTACAGGGGCATTTTAGGGTTTAGGGGTAGGCTTGGGTTTTGGGGTACAGGGGTACTTTTAGTGTTCAGGAGTAGGTTTGGGTTTTGGGGTACAGGGGTATTTTTAGGGTTTAGGGATAGGTGTGGGTTTTGGGGTACAGGGTATATTTATAGGGTTAAGATGGGTTAGTGTTTAAGGGTGTTGGGGTATTTTATAGAGTAAGGGTGTGTTATGATTATGGGGTGCAGGGGTATTTAAAGTAGGGGTGGGCGGAATTGGTGCAAACTTGGTACAATAAATCCGCAATATTTCGTTCCATCAGATTTCCAATTATTAAAACAGAAACCTCATATATTCAAGGTAAAATAACAAGTATTTCTACATGCTAAAATGCATAAAGTCATTTCACAAAAGTGAAATTAACTTCCAGCAAGCAGTGACAGGGCTCGAGAAATGTACTCGCCCGCTCGCAAATGCGAGTCAATTTCTTCAAGGGCGAGTCAGTTTTTAGGCCTACTTGACCGGCCTGGCGAGTGAGATCTGCCGCCGTCCCAACCAGAGTTTCCATGCAGCTACTGCAGTGCCAGGAGAATTCTATAGGGGGCAGCGTGCTGAAATGATTACCTGAAAATGCGGGAAAACCACAGGTGTTGATTGACTGATCGCAACTAGGCCTCATCAGGCCGAGCCCGTGTTGCAATCAGCCAATCAGGTGATAGAAGATAATTTGTGCTCTCCGGATACGTGTATGCTACGCATGTTTACACGCTTCTCATTGGCTGATTACAGTTAGCCACGGCAAGATATACTGCCAGAGAAGCGCATAAGCTGCCTTTCCAAGCCCCGGCCTGCACATTCAACTACAGGAAAAGATTTGTGGACGGCAGCGAACTGGCAGAGCACAGTACGGCTGCCATATTTTGTAGGTGGCCACTCCACTGGCAGTAAACTATGACAATCACTGGTGCCCGAGCAATGGCGAAGTTCTCCTCCTGCACCCCGGGTGTTGTCATCCAGAGAGGACCTGTAAGTGCAGCTCTGCCCGGGCTCTGAAGTAAGCCACAGCCTTTCAGAGACAGCTCAGTCTCTCAGAGGAGGGGCCCTAGACGGTAGGTGCGCTTGGATGGGGGCTGGTTCAGGGGTTCTTGCTCCAATTGTAGTGCTGGGGTGGGAATTCGTGGCCGGTGCAGGAAAGCTCTGTGGGGTGGGGTGAGGCGGGACAGTGGGTTTTCTCTGAGCCTCTATGATTGAAAACAAGCTGAATGCCATGCCCGTCTTTTTTTTCAAATTTTATTTTATTTTATTTTAGGTTTTTATAGAGCGCGTAGTCACCCTCGAGTATCCCAGCGCTGAAACCTCGGACTCCTTAGGGGGGGCACAGGGAAGCTGCGAATGCATCAGGGGAAAAGAAGGGTTTTGAGGGACTTCCTAAATCGTAGGAGGTTTGGTTCAGCTCTGAGGCTCGGGGGGAGGGCGTTCCATTTCTTGGCCATGTTTACTGAGAATCGGCGGCCGCCGATGCGGGCTTTCTTCACCCTAGGGACAACGATAAGGTTTCCCTGTTCAGACCGGAGCGCTCTCGTCGGTCTATATGGGGTGATCCAAGTGCTCAGAATGGGGGGACCCGCATTGTGCAAAACCTTGTGGGCCAGGCAGAGGGCCTTGAAGGCGACTCTTTCCTTCACGGGAAGCCAGTGAAGTTTTCTCAGAGCAGGTTTGGCTGATGTTCTTGCTGGGGTGTTCGTGAGAAGGCGAGCTGCGGCATTTTGGGTTTTTTGCAGTATTTGGAAGGTTGCTTCCGGCGCCCCGAGGTAAATGGCGTTGCTATAGTCTAGCCTGGATAGCACTAAGCCTTGAATTAGCAAGAGACGGGACTGGAGTGGTAGTAGGGGGAGCACCTTTCTGCATGATCTGAGTAGACCATAGCAGATGCCGGCTGTTTTCCTAGCCTGTGTCCTTAAAGAGAGATCTGTCTCCAGCCACACTCCCAGACTCTTAACCTCTGTCTTAGGAGCTTCCAATGTTTTTTGTTGTAAGCTGAGCTTTTTTGTTTGTGTGTAATTTCGCAGCCGCCCCTTTAGCATTACAAGGCGGACTATTCCTACCTCTGGCCTCGAGTGTACTAATGCTATTTTTCTCCACAAGCATCTTTGAAATGGTACCGTTTTTTATTTACTCTCACTGACTGTTAGCTGCGAATTATGTCTACGCAGCTGGTGCCAGATTCTCTCTTCGGCGCAGCTACTGCTCATTGTTATGCATGTGAGGCTGAGATACGTGCACCATTCTGAGCGCTAGTGCAGCTCCACAGACACCAGTAAAGCATGCCGCTTAAGTCCATCTCTCTCCTCTCAGATGGCTCCGCTCACCTTGCTATTAATTCATTGGTACCAAAAATGTCAAGCAACTTGAATTTTCTGCAGCCAGTAAAGAAATGTAGCTGCCCAGGAAAAAGAAATACGCGTCCATTTATTGACTCAACAGTGTGTGTGTGTGTTGTATTTCTTACTGACAGGCTCAACTAACTGTGTCTCACAGGCTGTACTAGAGCTTGAATAGTCGGAGCAACAAGCTTGACCCCGCACCGTCTGCCTTGGCCTTTCCTGTAGGCTGAGTAACTTGATTCCTGTGTCATGGGGTGGCATTCTAAGAACGGGTGCCGCAGTTAGCACGTTTCCGGCGATCATCTACACCATGAAGTACTTCGCAGTTCCTCAGTCCCTTGTGAGTACGGTCCTTCTCGGTAAATCACTGTAAATAGTGTTCTTTTACTTAATTGTACAGTAGCTGATCAAGCCAAGGTGCTGATGGCCGATCGTGTAACCTGCAAAGGAAGAGAGGGAGGGGGGTGTGAGGGTGAGCAAGGTGGGCCCATCTCTGGTTAAAGGTTCCCAGGCTACTGCACCATCATCTCCCATTGTTCATTTAATTATTTTATTAAGGTTATGGAGCCTGGGCGTGCATTACAGTCCTGCACTAGCTTATTCTGCTGCGCCTAAAGCACACATAATTGTTAGAGTGCAGTGTAAGCAGAGCTCAAGTTGTCGTCACAACAGCCTGTTAACCTGCCAGTATTACAAAGCTGTTTATGCTTTTTGGGAGGCTAGGGAAAGATCCTGCAGATGTATGATTCGAGAGAAGTAGCAAACTATCGACAGGAAGAAAGGAAAACGAGAAAGTGGTGAAATAGATTGTGTGTGGAAGTGAAACAGGGTGGAAAATGGGTAAAAGAAAACTAGAGAATGATGAGAATGGAAAAAGTAAAAGGGTTAAGGAAGATGGGGACAGAGAAAAGCGAAGAAAAGAACAAAACAAATTTGGAGACATGGAAAGAAGAGTGAAGCAAAGAGGAGAGAGGCAAAGAAAAAGCAATGAGAGATGTGAGGGAAAATGAAGAGGTGGAAAGAAATATGAAGAGCAGTAAAATATCAAAAGGGAAATGCAGACCTGGGAGATAAAGCACAGTGACAAGGGGAAAGCATATGAGTGTGGACAGAAATTTTGAATCTAATAAAACAACTACAAAGAATGAGAACGAAGATTCCTTAAATGCTAAGCTTGCCTTCTCGCCCCGCCCCTAGACCAGCCTCTGGCTCCACCGCTAGTGCACAGTTTAGTGGTGGTGAGTACCTGCACTTATTTATTTCTACTTAAAGAACTGTCTATCAATGCTCGAACCCCTAGCCCACTAAATAGACACAGGTCTTAAAGCATACCTCTTTATCCGAATGAATTTGCTGTTTACAATTTGGTTTACCAACGTTTTCCTGGGTTGTTGGCGCTGCAAATGCTTTGAAGAAAATTCGTATGCAACCAATTTGTGGGTCAAGTGCATTGATGTTAGGTCAAGTAGAAAATTCTACTCACTCGACCTGCAGGTCAAGTAAGATTTTTTAGATTTGTCGAGCCCTGAGTGAGAGAGGTGATGATTTTGAGATCAAGCCCCTGCAAATCATTATGGGGCGAGATTAGCAGCAGGAAGTATTATAGTATCCAAATAATTCTACGAAGAGCTGCAGTTCACCCAGTTGTCCCCATGAGGCAAATGCAATAGCATTTAAAATATCATACATCAAGCTGCAGTTAACCTCGTGCTCCCTAGATGTCCCTGATGAGGTAAATGCAATAGCATTTAAAATATTACACATCAAGCTGCAGTTCACCTCGTCGTCCCTAGATGTCCCTGATGAGGCAAATGCAATAACATTTAAAATATTATACATCAAGCTGCAGTTCACCTCTCAGTCCCTACATGTCCCTCATGAGTAAAATTCAAAAACATTGAAACCCTTTCATGAATGCTAATAATGATGCTAATCCTATCCCATAATGCTTTGCAGGGCCTTTTAGTTGTATTTTTGCCCATAACTGTGCTTGGGGTGGTTCTAAGAGAATGGGACCTCCACTGAATTACTATATAAAGGAAGCAGGAATGTATAGAACCTGGGAAGAAAAAACAACACTCGTGACGGAATGCCCCCAGCGATTGTCACGCCCCCAGCACACACCCACAGCACAATGCAGACACGCCCATAAGGGACTACTTTGCTGGCACGGTTCTTTTACTTTTTAAATGTATATGGTGGGCGTCTGCATAGCCTATGTCCTTCTGCTGCAACTGCCCTTTCCAACGCTGTATTGGGTGTTGTGATTGGTGCTGTGGTTCCTGAGATTACCCGTCTCAAAGGTTTGGTCTCTCTCTTTATTATATTAGTATAGATTGCATTAGAAATTAGGCAGAATGAACAGCTTAACAAAAGCACCAGTGCAAGCTTCATGCATGCTGTAACACAGAGCAGCCATTTTAGTTGTAGTGCGCAGAAGCAAAGGTTTCCCTCCAAAGCAAAGAGTACGTCATGTCACGTGAGTATGACAAACGCATGCGCAATAGAAAATCCCGCGTAGCAGCAGCCATTTTGAATGCAAGCGGATTAACATTAATAAAAGCACATATGCAAGCTTCCCTCGGATGTCGTGTAATGCGATATTAGTAGTACGAACATGTTGATTAGTATTTTTAACGTTATGTCGAGAGGACTGAATACAAGCAAGTCGCGTTACGTGCGAATCCTTGCTCCATCAATCCCCTCTTTGATGATATTTTATATCATCACTAATTAATGAAACAGATGCCAACTTTTCACAATTCACCCAACTCAATTGCTTCAATCTTTCTTTTAGGATTTTTCTCATTATTTAAATGAAAGGTTTTCATTTTCTTTTAAATTTTGCCATTTAATTCTTCAAGCTCGATTTCATTGCAGTTTCTTTTCTTCCCTCTTTCATTTACTGTATATCTCCTTCCGTGTTTACGACATTTGCAACATACTATTATCCCTAAAATCAGTAGGCCTATTCCCACCATTGGCATAAGTATTCTACCTACAAAACTTTTCCCTATGTTAGAAATCCAACTACTTATTGAGGAGAGACCATCAGCCAGTCTCTTCCATGCACTATCAACCTCGAGTGGTTTGAGCTCTTTTTCCAAATGTGTAATATTTCTTACATACCCTTTAATTTCAACACTCTTGTCAGGTATGTAAGTACAACAATGTTGCGTTTTCAACATTATACAGACTCCACCCTCTTTTGCTAATAATGTATCTAGAGCAAGTCGATTTTGTAAAACCATTATCTGATCACAACCAATTCGGTGTTGACCATCAAGAACCCTCCAGCAGTGTCAGTTGATAACCGATCCACTAGTGTTGAAAATTTGCAAATTCTCTGTGTATTCAGAGCCACACCCACTGTAGGTATCAATGCACTAAATATATCACCTATTATTTCTCCAAAACTATCTCTTTTGCTACGTATTAATCCATTAGTTTCTTCAATGTTTCCAGTGATTTTATTTACATGATATATCTTTGGGAAGACTATTCCAAAATAACAGCTCCCATACCAATGATCTGGCAATTTGTAATAAGCCTTGTTTCCGCATATAAAATAAATTCCAGGAAACACAGGTTCAGTTCCATCTTTGAAACCCCAACCCCCAATTACCTTAAATTGTGTTCATATTCACTGGAAAAAAATTAATATATTGTTATAATAACTAGTTATTTCCCTATGGAGACAGTGTTTCCCCTTCTTTTCGAAATCCAGCAACATAGCAGCATGAGTCTTGCCATTTGGGGTGGACCCTATATTCTCAGCCCATTTAGGAACTTTATGATTCTTGTCATTTGCTTTTCTTTGGAAACTCTCTCTCCTTTTCTTAACCATATTCAAAAATATTTTCTCCTTTTCTTGTAATAAGCATGTTAAATTATTTTTGTGTGCTTTAGCTATATCTATTGTACCTATAGTTAGAAAATATTCACCCATATAACGTGTTACATCACTCTTAGTATGTACAGGATTCAGGTTACTACGTATAGGAAGTTCAGAAAATATCACATCTGAATTTGAATAGTAATACTGCAAAGGTCCTTTCTTATAAAATAAATTAGCTAAAATGCTACATGAATTTCTATATGTTTGTGGTAAATGGTGGTAGGTAACACCTTCGGCTACTGAAATAGGTAACTTCATACAAACATAGCAATCTTCTATTTCCATAGCTTCTACATAGTGTACTAAAAGGTTTGCAAATACTTTTAAGTGAGTTCTGTTTTTAATTCCAGTATAATGTAGTCCTTCCTCATCTGATGCTTCTGAATCTAACTTCTGTTGTTTAATGCTAAGTTCCTTTTCTTGTGTATCTATTATTTTAAGTGTATCTATCAATTGTAGCTTATTAGTATTATTCTTTATGTCTCTACTCATTATGTAAGGAATAGCTATTGTCAGTCCTAACCATACTATGAGTACTATCGCTATACTACGTGTGCATATTCTACAGCATGTTTTCAAGCAGCTTCTTTTCGGTCTTCCATTAACAGTACGATCAGCCATTTCTGACTAAGGAGATTAACCCCTCTTTGTAGCTTCTACACAGTCTTTTACTCTGTGAAATTTTCAAGTGGGTCTCACTTCTCCGTCTGTCTGATCAGCAATCAATTTGTCATCACTTTCATCACTTATTTCTAGGTTTTCAAAATCTTCAAGAACGATGTAAGTCCATTCAGGGCTACTGAATTTATTATTCAGCCTTTTCAGGCGTGGACTTTTCCTTCTTGGTTGTATTTCAGACTGTTCAGTTTGACTTGTTATTTCGTTTACTTGTTCAGGTTCTTCATTTATGGTCTGTAGACGGAATTTCAATCTTTGTCTGAGTCTTTTAGCTGGCACTGTGCTCTGGCCTTCTTCCAATGCTCTCTTATTTTCATTCAGTTGTGGCACATCTATTTCAATTCTGTCTTATGTGTCCCTCTCTATCTGATAGGTCCAGGTCTTATTTCTGTCTCTTCTGCCTGGTTACTAATCTGACCATGTTCAGGTACTATCTGAGTTTTACTTTGATTTGATACACCTTCTTCTTCCTGAACACATTTTTCTACTCCTATCTGGTCCTGCTAAAGCTCCTTCAACTCTTGATTTTCTTCTGCTCGAGCTTCCACCCTATTTCTTATCTGTCCCTCCTCAGACTCTGGAGCTGTGACAGGTATTTGGAATGTCTGAGTATATTGATTTTCCCTTGTCTGATCCTCCTCAAGATTACCATTGGCTTGGTTTTCTGTAATCTGAGTATGTTCTTCTAGACCTGTCTCATCCTCACTATCACTCTGACTGTCTAGATAGGTTTGACTTCTAGTTCTTACGTATTCTGCTGGTATCTCAACTACTGAAATCCAATTATCTTGGCTGGTGCTTGGTTGTTCTTCTTCAGCTACTTCAGGATCGACATCTCGAGACCCCTCAGCTACACAACCTTAGCTTCAGTTTCATCAGGTTCAGTCACTCTTTTTGTATGACTGCCATGGATCCAGTGTGGAACTCCTTTGCACTTTACAGCTGTGATAGTAACCAAAATCACTTGACATGGTTTTCCCCACCTCGGTGCAAGGCAAGATTTTCGAGTATGTTTCATTAGCACTACCCAGTCACATGGGTTCAGGTCATGTGCTGGAGTGGCTTGTCTGGTGACAGCCTCTTCCCCAACCTGGTGAGAGATAGAACGCACTTGGTCAGCCGGTTCTTTGCAGGACTCCAGTACCAAGTCATCAGATATATTTATCAACTTGTGCCCTGGGGCGGAGCTTGCTAGCGTCGATGGCGGACGCTTGAGGGCTCTGCTCCGGCGAATCACCCTAACAATCCTGAAGTTATCCTGATATAACGGCGAAAGCCGACCGGCGAGGACAGCGCACGACCCCTGGATACCACCGACACCCTCGGCGCTCTGAGCGGGAGACGCCCGACACTTCAGGAGGGGGAAACGGTGACCTAACACGTCGGAGGTGAAGGCCTTGAAGCCGCGACCTTGCGTGGAGCTGCCCCCGGAGTGCGTCACCCGACGTGCAGCACTCACATCACTACATGCCGGGCAACTGCGGAGGCCAGGAACTCGGGTCCCATAGTCGCGAGCGGGACTGCAGACGGAATCAGCGGTGAGTGCCGGACCCCACAGTGTGCAGCAGATGGAGAGAGGAGTCACCCGCAGTGACCTCTGGGGCCCCAAATTGCAACGGAGAGCGGGCGGCCTGCCTGACACTGCTGCCCGAGCAAGCGCATTGTGTAGCTACGAGCCAGGAGTGGGGGCCTCACCTGAGTAGCTGGGGGTTCGTGGTGAAGGCATGGCGACATTGGAGGGCTGAACGCGCCTCATAGAGCTGGAGTGCGACTCTCGACCGCGTTAAGCACCCAAACTGCGTGGTCGGGAACTGCGACCTACTGTGGCCCTCACGCTTTCTGCCTGAAAGCCGGTTCTCGCCCATTGTGGTGCACCCCTCCCTATACTGTGGAGCGGCTTGGCGCAATTATTATTAACAGCCGCACGGGTGATGAGAGCGGCTGGGCCCGGGGGAGACCATTGTGGCGGTCACAGTGGAACCGAGGTGGATCGGGGCCTGACGCGCATAACGGCAACACGCCATTAAGACTCATTCCAGCCTCCTCCTCACCCATCTCACAAGGAGATAACCTAGGTCGTGTGCGGATCCCTCACGTGAGGACAGCAGCTGTGACATATTAGGCCCGACGGGACCTACTGCGGTAGACTCGCCGAAAGCCGCCTGGACCTATCCTGAGGTGCACCCTCCGCAGTGGCCTGGTTGCGCCTGCCTCACCTACTAGACAAGAGTGGCTGCTACGCCGGGGGACGTACTGGGGACTCTTGACGCCTTAACAGTAGCAGTGCCACGACGGCCATTGAGACCTTCCCTCCCTCGGAGCTGTTCTATGCGGAGCGGACTTACGGAAAAACAGCACTGCACGATGGGGAAAAGTGATAAAACACAGTCCAAATTGCCTTTCGAACAGCGGCGCACTAAGGCCCCGGACTCAAGTGAACCAAACAATGATCAACCTCCTGCAGCATAAGACAACTCGATCTACTCTGGTATCAAGTAGCTGCTAGTTAGCATGGAAAAGGGCCTACAAGACAGCATGGCGTCGATAGGAACGAAGATCAACGCTCTCACTTACCGCATGGACAGGATGTCTGAAAGGGTCGATAAGCATGCGGAACGCCTCGACATGTCAGAGAGACAGATCACCGAAGTGGAAGAGTGGCAGATGGAACTGGATAAAGATCGCAAGCACATGGCTAAGATTCTACAGGTGATTCAGGACAAATCGGAGGAATTGGAAGCCCGTTCCAGGAGATCCAACATACGAATTACGGGGGTTCCAGAAACGACCCAAAAGGGCAAGATGGAGCTATTTGTTGAGAAGCTCCTGACCACATTGCTGGGTGATGACATATTCTCACCCATGTTTATAATGGAGAGGGCACACCGCACGTTGGGTCCAAGGCCGCGCCCGGGAGCCACCCCAAGGCCCATACTAGCCAAACTCCTGAACTATAGAGACAGGGACTCGGCGCTGCGAGTGGTCAGGGAGAAGGGTCAACTTCAGTTCGAGGGCTCAAACATCTCCCTGTATCTGGACTTCACCGCTAGGGTGCAAGAAGAGCGGCGTCACTTTGCCCCGTATAAACAACAGCTCTGGGATCTTGGCTTGGACTACGCCATGTTGTACCCAGTGAAGCTGAGGATAAATCGACGGGGTAACTCCCACTTTTTCACTGACCCGAAAGACCTTCAAAAGGCACTTAAGACCTGGACTAAAGAACAGCGGAACAGCCCTAGGGGACAAACTGACGAACAGGGCCCTACCAGTGGATTGGGTGATCAAGAATGACCGCATTGTGCCCCCTGAACCATCTTGGGCAAATATGGCCAGCGATAAACTGTTTTGCGAGATCGGATTTGAGCGTTGAACATTGGCTTCCCCGATGAGGCAGACAGTGCCGATGGCGAGATCTGAGGGTTATTTGAGTGAGACCAGAGACTCCGAGACATGGTGAGAATGTTCCATGACAATGTTATACTTGTTTGACTCTTTATCTTTTTATTCCTGCTAGCCTGAGGGCTTCGGGCAAACGCCCCTGATTTAGATTTACAGCCTTTGGGATTGCCGGTCATTGAAAGGTTGATGTCTATGTTACAGCAGAGGATGCTGGTCTACATATACAGACATTCAGATATGAACAGCCGTTAAATGATATTCAATGGGTGATGAGGCGGGGAGCCGGATAGTAGAAACTGTTTAATTGCACCTGTTACCTGTTCTAATTCTGGCGACCTCTGCCCCAGTGCTATCAGCACAACGGGTTCCTGTTGGGACCTATAGGGGACACTCGGGGAGTTCGGATGGGGGGAGTAGATTCAGGCTGGGCCAAGTTGGGGATGGTCTGCTTTAGGAGGGGGGAGTTGCATTCGACAGGGGGGGGGGCGCTGGACCAGTTGTTGACGGCGCTAAAGTGGACACTCTAGCTCATGCGCTACTTAGCACTCACAGCAGGGAACACGATGTAGTACATCCAGGGCACATAGACGAGACACACAGTGAATGCACAGATGACACACACCTAGGGAGAGAATGCGAGGCAATCTTGAAGCAATGGTGACTGATATGACCAACACGCTTCTGACAAGATTAGGGCGCTCACTTGGACGTGCGTGGCCTCAATGATCACAGAAAAGTACGAAAGGTCCTTAACTATTTGCAGAGACACATCATAGATCTGGCCTTGATACAGGAGACACACCTCCCCATGGACAGCAGAATCTTGCACCACAGGTGTCTGGAGGGAAATGTGGCGACTTCCGGATTCACCACACAAGCCAGAGGGGTGATGACATGGGTGAACCCTAGATCCAAACTCACGCAACAAACACTGGGAACAGACCCGGAGGGTCACTATGTGATATCTAGATGCACTGGTCGGGGAACATCATTTGTAGTGGTTAATACATACAGTCCAAACTTTGAATCCCCGATTTTGACAACAGCCTAGCAAGTAAACTCAGATACTAACACCCTGATGACATCTGGTGGGGGGGAGACATGAACCTCACGCTGGACCCCACACTGGACAGATTTGCAGAACCCGACACTGGGGGGCTACACCCACTACTCTGCCTATCATAACATCCACACTAGAATTGACTACTGGCTGGTCCCAGAGGCTAGATCTAGCATGATTACGAGTTGTGTGGTCCTTCCCAGAACCCTTTCAGATCATTCTCCAGTACTCCTGGAGCTAGTGAACCAAAACTCGACTATCCCGCCTTTCACGTGGAGGTTCCCACCGTACTCATTACTTGACCCTATATTCAGGGGAGAGCTGGCCGACGCCATAGATCTGTTCTTTGAGACCAATATAGGATCAGTTGACAGCTTCCAGACTGTCTGGGAGGCATTTAAAGTTTACATCCAGGGGGTTGCAATCTCCAAACACTCGGGAGTTCTGAAGGCGATCTGTGCACGGCTAGAGACCCTTGAGCAACAGCTGGGTGCCCTGGAGAAAAGACAGAGAGACAGTGCAGACTGCGACCTGAGCGACGAAATTGAGCTCTTGCTCGAGGAGTATCATGACGAAGCAGACAGGGAAGTCAAACACATGGGAAAGTACGCTACGGCGTGAATGTACGTCGAGCGAGACAGGCCCGGTGCACTCTTGGCCAGGATCATTGGAGGAGGGAGGAAGCGCCAGATAATAACTGAGGTTAAATCACCTATAGGGGACTCCTTGACTGATCCAGTAGATATAGCTCAAGCATTTAAAGCCTATTACACTGCTCTTTACACAGCTCAGGGAGGGGATATGGACGAGGACATCAAAGATTATCTAGGGCATATAGATCTCCCTTGTCTGACTGACTCCGATAGGGAATTCCTAATGCAACCGATAGAAAAGGATGAAATCATTGACACCCAAATGAGCATGAGTTCTGGTAGTGCGCCTGGCTCTGATGGCCTCACAGCAGGCTTTTACAAAACTCTCTGTTTGACGAAATTTGTACAGAGGGCAAGATGCCAGACTCGATAAGCGAGGCACTGCTAGTTACTATCCTGAAACCTGGGAAACCGAGTGAAGTATGTAGCTCGTATTGTCCCTAGTCCCTCCTCAATGTGGACGCCAAACTCTACGCAAAGGTCCTGGCGACTAGATTAGCCTTATTGGCCCCCCAGCATGTAGCCCCGGAGCAAGCAGGCTTCATCCCGAGCAGGAACCTAACATACAATATCCGCACTGTATTAGGCACTATTCAACACACACGACAGGACAGATCTGCGCTGGCAGTCAATCAATCAATCAATCATAGCATTTGTATAGCGCGCTACTCACCCAGAAGGGTCTCAAAGGGCGCTTGGGGAGGGGGTCCGCTACTGCTCGAACAGCCAGGTTTTGAGTTTTCTCCTGAAGGCAAGGTGGTCCTGGGTCAGCCGAAGGTGGATGGGGAGGGAGTTCCATGTCTTGGCGGCCAGGTAGGAGAAGGATCTACCTCCGGCGGTTGCTCTTCGGATGCGTGGTACGGCGGCGAGGGCGAGGCTAGTAGACCGTAGCTGGCGGGTGGGCGTGTAGACGGTAAGGCGGTCATTGAGGGACTTGGGGCCCAGGTCGTGGAGAGACTTGTGTGCGTGGGTGAGGAGCCTGAACGTGATCCTCTTGTTGACGGGGAGCCATTGCAGGTCCCTCAGGTGGCCGGAGATGTGGCTGCGCCAGGGGATGTCCAGGATGAGTCGGGCGGAGGCGTTCTGGATGCGTTGGAGCCTTTTCTGTAGCTTGGCTGTGGTTCCGGCGTAGAGGGTGTTTCCGTAGTCCAATCGGCTGGTGACGAGGGCCTGGGTGACTGTCTTCCTGCTTTCGGTAGGGATCCATCGGAAGATCTTGCGAAGCATGCGTAGGGTGTGAAAGCATGATGAGGAGACGGCGTTGACTTGTTTGGTCATTGAGAGGGAGGAGTCCAGGATGAATCCCAGGTTGCGTGCGTGGTCTGTTGGCTTGGGAGCGGTGCGCAGGGCTGGGGGCCACCAGGAGTCATCCCAGGCGGAGGGCGATGGTCCCAGGATGAGGACATCCGTCTTGTCTGAGTTCAGTTTCAGGCGGCTGTTCTTCATCCACTCGGCGACGTCTTTCATCCCTTCGTGTAGGCTGGTTCTGGCGGTGTCGGGGTCTCTGGTAAGGGAGAGGATCAGCTGGGTGTCGTCGGCGTAGGAGATTATGTTGAGGTTGTGTTGGCGTGCGATGGCGGCAAGAGGTCTCATGTAGACGTTGAAGAGGGTGCGGCTGAGTGATGATCCTTGCGGAACGCCGCAGATGACTTCGGTGGCCTCGGATCGAAACGGGGGGAGGCGGACTCTCTGTGTTCTTCCGGCGAGGAACGAGACGATCCACTCCAGTGCCTTCTCTTGGATGCCGATGTTGCTGAGGCGCTGTATTAGGGTGCGGTGGCAGACAGTGTCGAACGCTGCAGAGAGGTCCAGGAGGATGAGTGCCGCTGTTTCCCTGTTGTCGAGCAGGGCTCGGATGTCGTCGGTTGCTGCGATGAGGGCGGTCTCGGTGCTGCGGTTGGCTCTGAAACCGGACTGCGAGGGGTCGAGGGATCTGTTCGTCTTGAGGAAGGCGGCAAGCTGTCTGTTGACGATCTTCTCGATGACTTTGGCAGGAAAAGGAAGGAGCGAGATCGGGCGGAAGTTTTTGAGGTCGGTGGGGTCCGCTGTTGGTTTCTTCAGTAGGGCGCTGAGCTCGGCATGCTTCCAGCTCTCCGGGAAGGTGGCGGTGTCGAAGGAGGTGTTGATGACGTCTCGGAGTTGGGGTGCAATGGTGGAGTTGGCCTTGTTGATGACGTGGTGGGGGCAGGGGTCAGTCAAAGGACCCGGAGTGGATGGTGTTCGTCGTGCGGGCTGTGTCTTAAGTGGTCATCGTGGTCCAGGTGCGGAGTGTGGCGGTGGGTGACATTGGTTCGACGGTAGGGTGCGTGGATGGTGCGCCAAAACTGTTGTGGATGTCGGCAATCTTGCGGTGGAAGAACGAGGCAAGAGAGTCGCAGAGATCTTGTGAGGGAGTGATGTCGTTGTTGCCGGTGCTGGGGTTGGAGAACTACTTGACGATGGTGAAGAGTTCCTTGCTGTCGTGGGCGTTGTTGTCCAGTCGTTCCTTCAGTGATTTCTTCTTGGTGGTGCGGATGAGCTGGTGGTGCTTGCGGGTGGCGTGTTTGAGGGCGGTCATGTTGTCAGTGGTCTGGTCGAGGAGCCAGGCTTTCTCGTGGGTGCGGCAGGTCTTCTTGGAGTCATTGAGTTCGTCGGTGAACCAGGAGGCCTTCTTGCTTCTTGGTCTGCTGGGAGGGTTCTTCAGTGGTGCGAGTTCGTCGGCGCAGGCGGTCAGCCACTGGGTGAAGTTGAGGGCTGCTTCGTTGGGGTCCGTTGTGCTGGTGGGTGGGTTCTGGCTGAGGGAGGTGGTGAGCTGGTCGGCGGTGATCTTGCTTCAGCTTCTGTGAGGAACCTGTTGCGGGTGGTGGTGGGTTGTGGTTCTTCTGAAGCTGAAGTGGACGCAGCTGTGGTCGGTCCAGTGGAGTCCGGTGGAGTGGCTGAAGGTGATGTGCTTGCTGGATGAGAAGAGGGTCGTAGGTCTGTCGGGTTGTCTTGCATCGGTGGGGGCCAGGGGTCCTGGCACTGGGCGTGGTCCAGGCGCGGACGGGCGCACACGGGCTTGCCTTTGGCGCACAATCGGCGCGCCCGCTGCGAGTGGACGCTGCGCGCACGCGCGGACTCTGCCATAAATGGAGAGTGGGGGGGGCGGAGCGAGGGAGGAGCAGCTGGGAGGCGGGAGCGGGGCGGCGAATGTGGATCGAGGTAGAGGAAGGGGGCGGGGCCACAGGGGAGCAGCGGCGGGGGACTGAAGCGGGAAAGAGCGCGGAGGAGGCGGCGAGGGGGAAGCCCTGAAGCCGGGTCCCTGGAGGCAATCAGCAGCGGCAGGCAGGAGCAGCGGTGGAGGCCAGAACACGGGGGCCTTGCTGTGGGTGGAGCGACCTGGAAGGGTCACAGCTCACCACCGCTCGGTCCCAGCTATATGTGGACACCTGGGAGGGAGGAGCAGCTGGGAGGCGGGAGCGGGGCGGTGAATGGGGATCGAGGTGGAGGAAGGGAGCGGGGCCGCAGGGGAGCAGCGGCGGGGGACTGAAGCGGGAAAGAGCACGGAGGAGGCGGCGAGGGGGAAGCCCTGAAGGCGGGTCCCTGGAGGCAATCAGCGGCGGCAGGCAGGAGCAGCGGTGGAGGCCAGCACACGGGGGCCGTGCGGTGGGTGGAGCGACCTGGAAGGGTCACAGCTCACCACCGCGCGGTCCCAGCTATATGGGGACACCTGGGAGGGAGGAGCAGCTGGGAGGTGGGAACAGGGCGGCGAATGGGGATCGAGGTAGAGGAAGGGGGCGGAGCCGCAGGGGAGCAGCGGCGGGGGACTAAGGGGGAAAGAGCGCAGAGGAGGCGGTGAGGGGGAAGCCCTGAAGGCGGGTCTCTGGAGGCAATCAGCGGTGGCAGGCAGGAGCAGCGGTGGAGGTCAGCACACGGGGGCCGTGCGGTGGGTGGAGCGACCTGGAAGGGTCCTCGACATGGAGAAAGCCTTTGACTCTGTGGAGTGGCCTTTCATGAGACAGGTGCTGCAGCGCCTGGGACTTGGTCAACCATTTTTACAAATGATAGGGGCATTGTACCACGGACCGCGCGCCAGACTACGAATTAATGACCTAGTGACGGACCCATTCCCTATCACCAGAGGCACTCGACAGGGGTGTCCACTCTCTCCCCTGCTATACGCATTAGTGGCAGAGCCATTAGCTTGTGCCCTCCGGGAATATCACAGCAATGAAGGTATTTGCTTCCCTAACTACAAGATAGTGGTCTCAATGTATGCAGACGACACCTTGCTCTACGTTAGAGACCCAGAAAACAATTTGACATCTGTGCTGAGGGAGGTGGTTCATTTCGGTGCGCTGTCAGGTCTCCGAGTGAACTGGTCGAAGTTGTTAGCCTTTCCCCTGACCCCAGCGACAAGACCCACGACAATGGAGTACCGCTCAACTGGACCTCTGACGCAATCAGATACCTCGGAATTCACCTCCATACGGATCCCGAGATCCTCTTTAGAGCGAATTACGGCACGGCCTTTAGTAAACTGGAGGATGACGTGACAGCATGGTGTAAGCTTCCACTCTCCCTTATCGGGCGAATAGCTATCATGAAGATGGTAGTGCTCCCCAGATTCCTCTTCTTATTCGCAGCCATCCTGATGGTACTCCCCAAAACATTCTTTCAGAGACTACAGCAGGAGCTAACTAGGCTTGCTTGGGCGGGCAGACAACCGCGGGCGAAGTGGTCGATCCTTACATTACTATACAGCATGGGAGGACTCGGAGCTCCGGATCTAGAATTGTACTACAGAGTGGCACAGGCGGCGCACCTTCACACTTGGGTACACAGACATAAAGACATTCCCCACTTGAAGATGGAGACCCTCTTTGCTCTCCCGCTATCCCTCCCACACAAGATATTCGAACCTGCCTATCGCCGCACGGGAATCCTTGATTCAATAGCGGCTACGACACATGCATGGAATAACCTCCTACAGAGGCAGAACGGTGCGCTACTGTATACCCCCAGCATGCCTATCGATTGGGCCCGCTGGCTGCCCCCTCTGCATGAAAAGGGGGTGCTAGACGCTATGCGAAAGCTAGAAATTGAGACTGCAGGAGACTTATTTAGTGAAGGGGTGGTGAAAACTCGGGAACTGGCACGGATGGACCATCCCTGCTGACGAGATTCCACTTCTTCAGGGTGAGGCATGCATGCTTAGAACTCCTAGGGGGAGACATGGCAGAGCCGCCGGAAATGAAGGAACTAACGTACATCACGAAGGTCGCAACCCCCCAAAAATTACTCACTCACCTTTACTCCTTGGCAATATCACACAGGGAAAACGAGTACACTAAAGCGAGGTTGGCCTGGCAGGTGGACTTACGACTGCCGCTGGATGATGACAATTGGAAATACTGTTGCACCAACACAAGGAGCATATCTCTGAACGGACGGCACAGTCTTGTCCACTTCAAATTTCTTAACAGAATTTACTACACCCCGTCCAGGCTCCACAGGTATGGTCTCTGACCCACGGCGGAATGTGACAGGTGCCGCGTCCCAGACGCCGACTTTCTTCACTTGCGTGGGGCTGCCCGAGTGTTACTAATTTTTGGCACAAAGTCTTTGCAGAACTTAGCAACATCACAAAGGTGGCTGTCCCACCGGACCCTGCGCTGGCCTTGATAGGGTACACCAAGAGCCTGCCAAAAGCAATTCGCATATTAGCGGACATGGGGCTCCTACTTGCGCGCAGGGTTGTCGCATGCTGCTGGATGAGGTGCCCGAAGCCAACTATTAAACGGTGGGCACATGATATGCTTTATTCCTGTACGCAATCTGAGATATATAGCAAATTGCTGCCCCCCACAAGCAGGCCAAAGAATTTCTGGGGTCTATACCAAAAGTATATAACTGTCTGCGCAGACTCAGACCTTGAGGAGGGATCCCGGGAGTCCCAGGGAGAGACAGGGTAGTGCAAATAGTGCAGCGATAACTGAATCATATGTCGGCTTCCGGAGTCTGGGAGGTGGGAAACCCGGCAGCGGTCGCCCTGTGTTCTAGGCTTTGGGTGTATCAACACCGCAGTGCCCATAAGACGCCGCCTGCCCTAATCACAGGGTTGTTGGTATAAATGCCTGTGTCACTACGTGCGAAAACTGTGGAAAAGTGTCCTATATTGTGCTGTACTTCTGGCCCGTAGGGGGGAGGTGGAAGGGGGGGGGATTTGCAGTTTTGCGTACTGGTTGTAACTTGTATCCAAAAATTAAAAAAAAAATAATAAAAAAATGATTAAATAAATAAATAATCAACTTGTGTCCTGGCACCCATGCTTGCCTCATTGCTCTTCCCATTAGTATTTCACTCAAGCCTGTGTTCCGGTCTGGAATATTTCTGAGTCCCATCAGAACAAGAGGTAAAGCATCTGGCCACTCTAGTCGGGTAGACTCATACATCTTTCCCAATCTTGACTTGATTGTGCCATTCAGTTGTTCTACCACTCCAGAAGCCTCTGGGCGGTATGCAAATTGCAGTTTTTGTTTAATATTGAATGCTTCACAGATTAGGCCAATTATTTCATTATTAAAATGGCAGCCTCGGTCTGATTCAATTGTTACTTGAAAACCGAACCTCGGGATGAGTTCTCTGAGTAGGAGTTTGGCTACAGTGATGCTATTATTCCTACGTGTGGGGTAAGCTTCCACCCATTTTGAAAATAGGCAGACAATGAAAAGAATATATTTTTGTCCTCGACAAGGGGGTAACTGAATGAAATCAATCTGTAATCGTATGAAGGGACCCTCTGCCTTCCCAATCTTTCCTGGTAACACTACAGTTTTCTTTCCAGGATTCATCTGTTGACAAATTAAACATCTTTGACAAAGTGCTTCTGCTATGTTCCTGAATCTCGCATTGAACCAACTCTGTCTGAACAATCTAATCATGGCATCTCTTCCCAAATGGGAATCTCCGTGGAACATCCTAGCCATTTGAGCAAGCATACAGTCTGGCAACACAGGCCTACCATCAAGGTAAACAATGACACCATCTTCAACCCTTCTCTGACAACCTACCTTTCTCCACTCTTCCTTTTTCTTTGGTTCTACTTCATTTTGCAAGTCTCTCACTTCTTCCCACATTCTCACACCTTCAAGCAACATAAGTTGGCAGCTGTTTTCACCTACTTCAAATTTCTTTTTTACAGCCATTTTAAATTTGGCACAATGTTGGGCTAACTGGTCAGCATATCTGTTACCAGCTGTCACCTTGTCATTTCCAGATTTGTGAGCAGCACACTTGACCACAGCCACTTCTTTTGGCAATTGAATTGCTTCGAGTAAATCTTTTACATAATGACCATTTTTGATTGGAGTACCTGAAGAAGTCAGAAACTCCCTTTGCATCCATAATTGGCCACAGTCATGCACAACCCCGTAACCATACCGCTTATCAGTGTATATGGTTACTTTCCAATTTTTCCCAAATTTGCAAGCTTTTGTCAATGCAATCAATTCGGCTACTTGTGCAGACTTGACTCCAGGTAAATAGGATGCTTCAATTGGACCCCCCAACGTACACACTGCATAGGCAGCACTTAAACCTCCTTCCTCATGTCTCATGCATGAGCCATCTACAAATAGCTCATATTCAGAATCATTTAGTGGCTCTTCTCGTTTGTCAGGATGTGGTTTTGTACTGTATTCAGTCAAGTCGATACAATCATGTTCAACTTCTTCCTTCACTTCTGCAAAGTATGAATTAGATAGCAATGTTGCTGGGTTCAAAATATTCCACCTAGCAATGGTTACATTTCCTGCACCTACAAGAATACGCATGTACTTAGTCAGCCAACTAGGAGTTAAGTATTGGGTCAGTAGTATCACAACTGAATGTGGAACATTCACTATTACAGGATGTCCCATAATAATTGACTCGCTTTGCTCAAGACTCATGCAAGTTGCAGCTACTGCTTTTAGTCAACCTGGTAATGCAGATGCTACTGGGTCCAGTGTGGAAGAAAAATATGCCACAGGACGTCTCATCAGACCGTGAGTTTGGGTCAAAACTGAAAGTGCACAATTATCTCGTGTGTCACAGAATAGTGTGAAATCTTTCGAATAGTCAGGCATCCCTAATGCTGGAGCTGTACACAGACATTCTCGTAATTTCAGAAAAGCAGTCATGCTTTCATCATCCCATTCTACTGGGTCTTTTGCTCTTTTCTTTGTCATTTGTATCAATGACTGTTAAAAACTGGTTTGCGATGTCAACATAATCGGCGCCACCTTGTCCCCTCTAAGGCCTGTAAGCTCTAGTAATCAGTAGCCATTTTGAGAGCACCATAGCCCCTCTGCCCCTCGCCGATCGCCAGCGCGTTCCCCTGGCGCTGCGAACATCCCCCCTCACACTCTCTGACCACCCCGCTCTCTCGTATATGGACCATGCACCCCCTCCCAGCGCGACCCTACCCCGGAGGCGCATTTCACCCCCGGCCAACACCTCCCCGTCCTTTGGTGAACCCCCTTCCTCTGCCCTGCCCTGCCCCCAAGCCACCACCTGGCCCTGCAGCTGCCACTTATTGGCCCCCTTTCCTGTAAGCAGTTGCCCCGATTCAAAGGATCTCCGACTAATCAAAGGCCCCCCTCACCCCGTGCGATCCGATCAGATACACCCGTTCCGGGAATCGACAGAGTATCCTGCTGTGGAACAGTCATCACTTACTGTAGATATGTGTGGGAACGGCTCAAAGTGGGGATTCCAAGGATGTCTTTCCGTACATCAAAGCCTTAACAAGAATGTGTCACATGTAACAAAGCTATAAACATGTGTATAAGAGGCCAGGCCTCAGAGATGCAGTTAGAGCACCTCCCGAAGACATTCTGTGTGCGTGTCCGAAATGACAGGCTCTCCTCATGAGAAATAAACCCTGTTCTTGCGTTCCAGCTCCCAGCGCCTGTCTCTTTATTTGGTAACTATTTGCTATGGGAGGGGGGCGCTAGGTGGCGCCGGACCAAGATGGCCGCGCTGTAGTGGGGCTCTCGCCTGGTTGAGCCACCTATGATCCAACACATCATCCTAACCGGCTCTACATGCTCTCGCAATCCCGGGAGCGTATCCCTTGCATCGAGCTGAACGCTCCGACACCAAGAACACCTCTGGGGGACCTCCGAGGCGGGAGCTGACCGCTACGGAACGGACGAGTGACTCCCTGCGCTCCTCTGCGAGCCTGCACTCCCGTGGCAGAGGACACGCAATACCGGGGGCTCTGGGCCCGGCGGCCTGTACACCGACGGCGGTCCGGGGGCGGGCGGCCCTGGGGGCTCGGCTGCGCAGACCCGCAAGGCGGTGAGAGATCTTCTTCCTCCCCCCTCCCCCCTGTGAAGGAGCCTTCCCGTGCGCTGCTCCCGTACTGGCCTCGTCCCCCTGTGCAGAGACGGGGCCGAGCGCGCCTTCTAGCTTGCGGCCGCAGCCCTCACCTGCCCTCCACGGACCCGGCTGCTCTCCCCTGCACGACCTGCTCACTGCTGCCTGTCGGAGCCGAGTGACGCTCCTACGTGCTCTCCCCTGCACGGCCTGCTCACTGCTGCCTGTCGGAGCCGAGTGACGCTCCTACGTGTGCCTTGGACACAGCTTGCTGCGGGAGCGATTTCAGCTTTCTTTGACTTTCATCATTTTGGCGCAAAGGGCGCCCTGATAGCTGCTCCCCCTACGGACCTACCTGATGAAACAGCTCGCCAACTAGAACACAGGGGAGACCCTTACTGACTCCTGTGACGCTTAGGGGGCCCCTCCCTGGCCGTATTTTTGTCGTGGGGGTCCCTGCAGGTGAAGATTGAGGGGGGGCTCCGCTCCCTTGTCCATTTGACGCCATTTTGGTGGGCCCAGGCTTGTGAACTATCGTATACCTTGCCTCTGCAATACCCTCTGCCCCCTCCCCACTGAACGGGCACTGCTGGTAACCCTAACCCCTAGCGGCCTAGCGATAGTGGCATCAGGGTCTCAAGGGCGCGCCATGGGCCGTGGCGACGCCAAACAGTCGAAGATCCCCTTCGAAACCCGGAGGGCGACCAAGATGACGCCCGGGCCGGGCGACAGCCCTACTGCTTCCGCGCCGCCAGACGAAGACTGGAAGCCAAAATTGATAGCATGAACACTCGCATGGATGGCGTTGTGATGAAACTAGACCAACACGATGCGCGTCTCAAGGAGGCGGAGGACAGAGTCTCTGGACTGGAAGATGGAGCCGCCGCCACGCGCCGCCAGGTTTCCCAGATGGACAGACTCCTCAAAGTTATAGCGGAAAAGAATGAGGATTTGGAAGCCAGGTCCCGAAGGAACAACGTCCGTATCCTAGGCCTGGCGGAATCCACCAATACTGGGAAAATGGAGCCCTTTGTGGAAGCCTTGGTGGTGGAACTATTTGGGAAGGACTCCTTTTCTCCACATCTGATAGTAGAACGGGCACACAGGTCCTTAGCGGCCAAACCACCCCCGGGTGCTACCCCCCGGCCCATCATTGCTCGATTCTTTAACTACAGGGACCGCGATGCAGTGCTCCGCCGTGCCCGGGAGCTCGGCACCGTTGCCTATGGCAACACCACGCTGTCCTTCTTTCCGGACTTTACTCCGGCAGTGCAAGAGGCCCGGCGGAAATTCGCACCGGTCAAGAAGAAATTGCAATCTCAGGACATCTCCTATGCCATGCTCTACCCTGCTAAACTGAAGATCTCCTACCACGGCAAGCAGCAAGTCTTTGCAACTCCGCAACAGGCCGAAGATTTTCTGAAGCAGCTAAGCCGCGACCGAGCTGGGCGACACACAGAGGGAAGCAGATCACGCTCACGCTCGCCGTTGGAGCAGCAAGATTGACTGTGTCCAGAGATACCCAGTCAGTTGCAGGCCGCATACACTCCCTAGGTGCGGTTCCAGGTCCTTCATTCCCGGTGAGGTACTTTTTACTAAATTTATTAATGCCGGTTTGACTGCTAGACTTGGTTCGACAACCTACCTCCATCCCGAGATGGGCGATCCGGCTGTCGGCTGGTGCCTTTTGGGTGTGACTTGTGAGGTAGGGGGCTGGTCAGGCGCCCCTGGCAAAGCTTCCTCAATGGGTGATCCCCGTTATTACCTACTCCCTTCAAGGGAAAGAGTGACTTTGGACTGTTGGTATATCATGCTTTGTTTTTTTGGGGTGTTGGGTGGGGTGGGAGGTGTTCTATGCCCGGCGGGTTGGGGTGGCCGGAGTGGGTGGGTCAGGGATTTGATTTCTTATAATCGTACTCACTGTTACTCGAAGCGCATTCTGGTTGGGTTGATCTGTGTGGGGTTGATGCTTACTATCTGTTTACATTGCGTGGCATTTTACACAGGAACTGGGCCTTCACAATGTAGGCAGACCTATTTATGTCTCTTGTCATGGGTGAGATAGAGGGGACACACCTCGTTCAGCAAGTTAAATTGATGTCATGGAACATCCGGGGGCTCAACGACCCACGAAAGAAGAGATTGGTGTTGGGATATCTGGCTAGGCATGATGTCTCTGTCGCAATGCTGCAGGAAACGCACTTAATGTCAGGAACTTCTCCTCTATTCGCGGCCCGATGGGCCTCCAACAGGGTGTTTTCCTCATACTCCAATTATGCTAGAGGGGTGACAATTTTGGTGAAGCGTGGTGTGCGTTTTGTTCTGGAGGGTTCGGACGCTGACTCAACGGGCAGATTCTGCATGGCATGGGGTAGGCTATACTCACACAAGGTTCTCTTCGCTTGTTATTACGGCCCCAATGTGGATGACCCGTCCTCCCTCCTCACGCTATGGGGTAAGATCCAATCTATGGGGATTCCTCACGTCATCCTGGGTGGTGACTTTAATACGGCGCTGCACCCCAATGTAGATAGATCCCACCCTCAGTCCCTACACTACACGCATTCCCAGCGCGCCCTGTTGAATATAGTTGAGGAGTGCCGCCTGCTTGACATCTGGAGGCACCTGCACCCAACGCAACTGCAGGGCACACATTACTCTGCTGTACACTCCACCTGGGCGCGCCTAGACTACGTCTTTTGCTCTGCAGGACTCTCCTCTTGGATAGTTTCGGCGTCCCACCTTGCTCGCACCCTCTCTGATCATGCCCCGGTTTATGTTTTATTGCGTATCCCGCAAGATGCGTCTCCCTATCTGAATTGGCGTTTTAACCCGGCGCACCTAACCGACTCCGCCTTTAAGGCAGAGCTCGAGCAAGATATTCAGGACTTCTTTGACCGTAACATTAACTCAGTTTCTAGCATCACCACGGTTTGGGAAGCTTTTAAAGTCACTGTCAGGGGATGGTGTATTTCCAAAGGTGGGGGGTCCTTAGGTCCCTTAGAGACAAGTTACGGAAGCTTGAACGTGAACTGAAGCAGCTCGAGAGGGAAGTGGAGGGTGACCCCACCAATTATGCAGCTAGAGCGACACTGCGGGAAAAATTGAATGATTACGCAGATCTGGCGGACAAGGAATGCAAATTCCTGGGTAGGCCGTATGTAGCGCGTGTCTTTGGTGAAGGTGACAGGCCTGGTAAGGCGCTGGCCTTCGCGGTAAACCCCCCCAGATACCAAAACTATATAACGACCCTGCTGGATGAGCACAATGTGCCTCAGCGATCACTTCCGGAACAGTTACGCGTCCTTTCCCACCATTACTCCAAACTCTACACTTCCCAGCGGTCCAACCCCACTCCCCTGCACACCTACCTGGACGACACTGCACTAGCGTGGCTGGGCCCATCCCAACAAAAATTCCTACACCACATACTCGAACTGGAGGAGATCACAGATGCGATCATGTCTATGAAGTCCGGCAAATCGCCAGGTTCGGACGGTTTGCCGATTGACTTTTATAAAGCCTTCATGCATATTCTTGCTCCAATCCTACAACAGGTTTACTATGCAGCGCTGGAGGAGGGTATCCTGCCAACTACTATGCGGGAAGCTCTTATAGCGTCCTTGCTCAAACCGGGCAAGCCGCCCGAGTCCTGTGACTCGTATAGACCCCTATCCCTCCTGAATTCGGACGTGAAAATACTAGCGAAAGTGCTTGCATCCCGTCTTAATTTGTTGATGGAGCGACTGGTTTTACCTGACCAGGCGGGCTTTGTCCCCAACCGCGCCACCTCCCACAACCTGCGCACCCTCCAGGCTGTCATCCAAGACATCACCCCCAAGTGTGAGGCTGCAGTCGTGTTCTTAGACGCCACCAAGGCGTTTGATTCCTTGGAATGGGACTATCTCTTGGCTCTATTGGAGCGAATGGGGTTCCCTTTTAGCTTCCTTGATTGGATACGACTGCTTTACCGCCAACCGATGGCCTCGGTGCTGCTGAACGGATCCCGGTCTGACTCCTTTGAAATCCATCGTGGCACTAGACAGGGATGTCCACTGTCCCCGGTACTGTTTGCGCTCGCTATAGAACCCTTAGCGGCCAAATTGCGACGGCACCACAATCACCGTTCCCTTGTATACCCGGATAGGCAGTTGCTCATTTCCCTCTATGCCGATGACCTGACCCTCTATGTCCACAAACCCAAAGAAAACCTCAATCCCCTTCTCCGTGAAATCACTAAATTCGGTGGCTTCTCGGGCATTCAAATTAATTGGTCGAAGTCAGCTCTTTTTCCACTAACTGACATAACAACGCAGTTCCCCCTGGATTACCCTATAATCTGGGAAGCGGATGAAATCAAGTATTTGGGTATAAACGTGACGAGGTGTCGGGACACTACCATCAGAGCCAACTATGGTACGGCTATGAACGCGCTGACTGATAAGGTCACCAGGTGGATTCACCTTCCGCTATCAATGGCTGGGCGCATCTCGTTGATCAAAATGGTCGTGCTGCCCAAATTATTATACTTGTTCACCAACATCCCGTATAATCCCGGCCCCCACTTCTTTCGCTCCCTCACTTCCCTTATGTCCAGGCTGATCTGGGGTGGTAAGCAGCCTCGAATTAGCATGCGCACACTAATGCTCCCCTACAACCAGGGGGGCTTCGATGTGCCGAATTTTCGTAGATATTACGACTGTGCACAGGCTCACTTTGTGACATACTGGCTCCACCCCCCCCCTTTTATGGCCCACTTGGCGGTCGAAGACGGATACATGAGGCCGATTCCACCGTCGGGCTATCTGTATACAGAGACCAAAATCTCAGAACGTGACCCCAGTACGGTGGACTGCACTGTCCTTGCCTGGAGACGCCTGGCTGCAGCGTTAGGCACACCCTTTCTTTACTCGCCCCTGATGCCACTTTCACGTGACCCCAGACTTCGTATCGCCTGCGAGGAAATAGGACGCAAGATGCTCACGCGCTTGGCGCTGCACACATGGGGGGACCTATACCTTCAGGGTACCTTCAGAACGTCTGCACAGGTCTTTGGGGATGATTCCCCATCCGTTATGGATACCTTCCTGTACGTGCGCTTACGTCAGAACGTCAAGGCAGTCACCCCAAACTTCCCTGACGAGCCAGAGACGGTACAGCCCCTTCATACCCTCCTCCAAACCGAATCTCCGAAGCATGTAGTCTCGCTCTTATATACACACACTCAGGCAGCTAGTTCCCCACCTGCATTACGTGCTAGATTCGACTGGGACGCCGATCTGCAGACCCGAATGACTGATGACCAATGGACGGAGAGCTGCGCCCATGCTGTAGCCGTTACAGGCAATGCTCGTCTCCGCCTTATACACTACAAATTTTTACATAGACTTTACTATACCCCAGCTAAACTACATCGTTACCGGCTCCGAGAGGATGACAGATGTGCTCGCTGTGGGGCAGAGGGTGCGGACTTTTTCCATCTCGCATGGGCATGTCACAGGGTGACTGCCTACTGGGAGGAGATATTCCCGGCCGTATCGGACATGATTGGCATATCTGTGTCTCCATGTCCTAAGACTGCACTGTTGGGACAGACTGACCTTCCTTTGCAAGCCCATCGTAAATTCTTTGCTCTGAGTTTCCTCATAGCGAAACGTCATGTGGCGTGCCGCTGGGGGCGTGGTCGCGCGCCCAAATTCAAGGAATGGCTCGCGACCATGTCTACCTGGCAAGACCAACAGCATAATTACGCCGAACTTCTACCTCTGAAGTCAAGGCCTAAAGACATATGGGGCCCACTTGCTGCGTACCTTCTGCGGCTCCAGGCCCTCGCGTCTGAGGACCCTGACACACCAGACAGAGGGGAGGCTCCTGGGTCACCCCGTCTTGAGCCTCACTCCTAATCTTTCACCGCCACACTACACTTTGGGTTCCTAAGACGGTTTAGGCTGTAGTCTCCACCATCCACTCCCTCACTTTCTTAATGTTGACCTGATCAGAACTTCATGGCCTTGCTCCTCTTGTTACTTTGGTGCTGCCCGTCCCTCCGTCCCCCCCCTCCCCTAGTATCATACACCCCCCTCCTTGGACCCTGGATGGCGCGCTAGGGGGGTCATTAGTACTGTACCAGCGGGCTGTGGGGAGCTGGATGTTCACCTCTTCGCCTCTTTGCAACGATTCCTGGCGGGGTGGGGGCGGCGGGAGACGGAGGCTCAAACTGGCTTCATCGGCCACACCAGATTGTAGAACCACACAATTGCGCTGTTGTTGAATGTTGTTGTTTGGGGGGGGGGGGGGGAGAAAACCAATGAAAAAGGAAACCTCAGGCATTCACTGTCGCTTCTCTGCTTACACCTGCTTACACCTCCGTTCTTCCTGAATGCTGCCACGCACAGCTCCTTCTAGTTTTTCAACGCGGCCGGCCCTGAGGGGTTGTAGGCGGCTTGCTGTGTCAGTAATTATCCTCTTAAATTGCACTGCATGCTGGACTCTGGGATTGCTGCCGGCCTGCGCCCGCAGGATGTAGGCGTTTACAGCTGTGTACCTGACAACTGCTTCAATAAAGGTTTCCACAAAAAAAAAAAAAAAAAAAAAACTATTTGCTATGGGAAATTAGAGGCGTCCTTGCGCCAACAGCCTGAGCAATTGACAGTAGCTGGCTGCTTATCCTCAATTGGCATCCTAACGTGGGGCCCATCAGCGACATGTGGGTTCAGTGAGAGAGGTCCCGACGACGGGGTGAACGTCTAAACGATTGGAGTATACCTGCCTGGAGAAGACCCTCGTCTGGCTGCCGATCGAGTGAACTTCACCGATTCTGAACGGACCTCTCTTGAGTGACCCGCTGTCCAGACTGGGACCCCACAGGAGTGCTGGGGTAAAACTGGAGTAAGAGGACAATCGGGCGCTGGAAGGGGAAAGCGAAGAACTGTCCTCGTGGTCCGGGTAAGGTTAAGTAGGACGTTTTTACGTCTGATTGGCAGGATGGTTTTATCCATCTAAAGTGACCATTTGATTGATTGTTTGTATCGGAATTGTTTGAAAATACTAGTATTATTCGTTGATTGGTTCATTTAGCCTTGGTCGCTACTTGACACATTGGTTTTCTTTGGAGAATTCTCTCTCTACAAACAGGGAAGAATAACAATATTCTATCCTCCTTTGCAGATAGTGAAGGGTAGGTAACGCAGACTTTTGTCTCCCGTTGTAACCCGTCGTGCCTATCTCTTTCTCGCCATTGATTGTTTGATTGCCCGAACATTGGTTGTTCGATATTGGTTCTTTGGAGGTATTCTCTGCTTACAAAAAACGTGGAATAGAGATATTCTGTCTAGTCTTTGCAAGCAGTGAAAAGATAGGTAGTGCAGACTTTTGCCCCCATTGTAACCCGTCATGCCTGTCTTCTCCCCACTGATTGGTAATTGGTTCTACCCGGACCATTTATTAGAGGTAGCTCGTCCGGCCCCACCGGATGGCACCCCTAATAAAGAGGACATATATATAAAATACGGATTATCCGCTGTACCTTTCTGGCAAACTATGGCATAAAAATCGCTATAGAAAAACAAAAGAAATCGAACAAAAGCAATAGGCCACTGATGAGACCCTTTTTACCCCGCTAAAATAGAAGTACTAAGAATATCCCCTTACGAGGAACATGAAACTAGAGGGAGGAGCCAAGTTCGAAGCCACGATGGACGCAAAGCAGCTCGACTCCTCCGCCCCCACAGCCCCAAACATGTCTGCCCTACCACCCACCCTGCCCAATAAACGACAAACCCTATACAAATGGAAGTCTACTGATACCCACCATCGGCATCGCCAGATTGAGCTACATCACGCACAATTGGGCTATGTCTTTTTCTGGTTATGCAGTAACATTTTTGTGCTCGTTGCCAGATTACAAATATATACAACGCTCTCAGAAAGTAGTATGATTAAAACACTTTAATAACTTATAGATACATACAACACCCCTGTTAGAAACGGGACCCTGGCTGGCCAAGACTCGCGTCGAGGTCAGTCAGGGATCACCATTTCTAAGGTCAGGGCAAGGGAGTCACACACCAAGGTAACCCCCACTCGCCCTCTAGGTAACGTGGCGCGAGCAGTCTAGGCTAAACTTGGAGGCGGTATGAGTTAAGTATTTGCGCACGCACCCCAGCAACAACACCCAAGGCCCACCACAAAGAAAGACTCCACACAAGGATATATAAAAAATAGCCTTTGTATTATAGTAAACAAAACACATTAGATAACACACGAAAACTTTACAATGTGCCAGGGGCACGGGCAGAATTTACAAGGGGAATTATGTACAGGACAGGGCCACATGGACCACTGTCAGGGGTAGGCACTTGTTAGAAAATAATACTGGTAGGTATACACTTATGACGTAAACATTTGAATGATTAGCACCAAAATTATAAAGGCAACACACATCCAATAATCACTGGAACAGAGTAAAGACCTCCTACGCAACCCTAAATCACTGTAGGCAATCACGCAGGTAACTAGGACCTTCTCATCAGGACCTAAGGAAGGAATACCAACACCGAAGCAATTCACTCTTAGCAAAGGGAAGGAAACCTAAACATAAAATGGGACATCAACAATCCTCTATGCAGGTCACATTTAGCAAAGTGGATAAACATAAAATGGGACATCAACAATCCTCTATGCAGGTCACATTTAGCAACGTGGATAAACCTAAAGTGGGATGTCAACAATTGCACATGAGGTAATAAACTCAGAGGTGCAGATTAGAACATTTTGCGCAAGAATCACATAGCAGAAATTACAATGCGCGGGGTGCACTTGGCACAATACTCACAAATGTCCCTCAGGCCAACTGGCCTCGAAAGGGGCGGAATGCCCTGAGTCTCAGTGTCAGGGAGGTCTGCGCAGGCAGCACAGAACACAAAGCCTAAACGTGGCAACTGTCCACTAAGTGCTGGACAGCTGTTAAACAGGACTAGGCAACGTTGGAGCCAGGAGGGCTCAAGAACAAGGTGGGGAGTCACAGCGTGGGAGCCTCTGGGCTACAACCAACTAGCTGCCTGTGTCCCCCTAGAGCCTCTCAGGGCTCGCTAAGCAAATGCACAAATATAGAGCTTCAGCGCTCTCAGGATAATATGCCCCCAGAGCCTCTCTCAGGACTCTAAACGATGTGGGCAATGAGCCTCGCTGGGCTCGGCAACAACTGCGGCCTCTGAAGCCTCTCGGGGCTCGAAAAGGACAAATGGGGGCGTTGGAGTCCCTCACGGGGTACTCAAGAACAGAATGGCCCCTCAGAGCCTCGTGGCTCTCACAGCCCCAATGGGGGGGCGTTGGAGTCTCTCACGGGGGACTCTGCATCCACGAAAAATGCCCCCTGAAGCCCTCGGGCTTCATAAAGCAGTGCGCGCAAGATCGCGCTACGGGGGAGGGGCGGACACCGACAATGTGTCCCGACGCCCCTCTCCCCTTGCAGGCAATTACCGGGTCTGGCGGCTGGAGGCGTCTCCTCTCGCGCTCCCGCCTGGACCTGTCTCTTCTACACGCCACCTGACTTCCGCCGGGGCCGCCAATGGCAGCGCGGCCCTCGGGGTCAGGAGGCGGGACTTCCGGGTCGCGGAAGACAGCGGCCCGGCAACCGCTTCCAGTGCTCCCGGGCTGCGGCGGTGATCTCCTGGGCAATGCCGGGTGGGCACCGGCTTGAAATAAAATCAGCACAACGGGGCAATGCCGGGTGGGCACCGGCCTCTAGTTAAAATATAAAGCGAGGTGGGCACTTGCTCGTCGAAAATCGGCAGATCGCTCCCATGCCGGGTGGGCACCGGCAATGTCGAGAAAGCGCTCCCAAGCGCTCGGGGAGCAAGGCACAGCGCTCTCAAGCGCCAAGGGAAGCGCGCTCGGCGCTTCAAGGAAACAAAGCGCGCCTAGCGCTATAATTCAAAAGTCAGGGCGCCTCCAGGCACAGCAAAGCTCCAGCAGGGTCTGGAGGCAGGCAGAGGGGCAAGGCAGGGCCAGAGCCAGCACACTGGGTCTCCAGGCAGGGAGACAGCCAAGTGGCGGTCCTCTTGGCCCCTGCAGCAGCAGCAGCCCCCTCTGGCAAGATCCTGGAAGAAAACCAAAGACAGGACAAATTGTATGGGGACACAGCCCCTTCTTATACAGAAAAACCCCTTTGTCTCAGGGTGCAGGGTGGGGGGAAAACCAGTCGCAGCTGGTTTTGAAGTACTCTGTTTACCTCAACCACCCTCTCTATTCACTGGCAGGGCTAGGGTCATCAGTCGCACTACAGGGGGTGGAGCCAGCATTGTCTGGGGAAAGTCCAGGCCCATCAGGGACCAGGTGCACTCCTCCCAAGCCATCAACATGCTAATCTCACACTCACCACCGGGCAGACCCATCCAGCCTTCCTGGAGCCAGGCTCACCAGCCAGCTCCAGCCAATCACACTGCAGGCATATTTTACAGTAATATGCCAAGTCCTAGAAATGGCATTTCTACACATGACACACACATACCACATACACCATTGCGAAGCATTCATTCCCACGAACTCGCACATACCAAATTCGAGCATGCACTCCCCACGCATCAGGAACTACTAGGGACACAGACATTCCCCATGCATCCCTATGGGAGAGCAGGCCAGCCTAACTACATGCACGCACTTTACTCTGAGACACAGAGAAAAAGTGCGCACAGACCAGAAAATCATCCACACATATCACAGATCTAAAGCAAAAAGATTAGGGGTGAACCTGCCTTAAGGGCCAAGTCCAACACAACCCCCTTCCAGCCAAAACGCAGGGCAGACCAATCACCACCGTGATGGACTTCCCTGCTTGGGGCGATAAAACACGGACGCGGGCCCGCAACTGCAGGGACACCCTCCTGTTTTACACCACTGGGAACCCCTGGGGTTCTTTCTAAAACTATGGTAGGGACTCACTGGACTACCCCACTGGTACTCTCCAGCTGCCCTCGGCCAGGACCAGGCCCTAGGCCACCCAGGTGCCACTGGATCCTGCCAACTCACCAAGTGGGGGGTAGTAACCCCTGGCACATAACAACCATTTTACACTCTTCCTGTCTGCAAGACAGGGCTAGACTGCCACTGGTTCTCCAGCCTAGGGTCTACAACCTTAGGTGGACCAGGAGTCTCAGGTAAGGCTCTCCTCCCCTTACCTCTTCTCCTAGGGTTCCTCCTCCTCCTGCGAGGGGTACCCTCTAAACACCACTCTCCCAACCTAGGGTTTAACCCCTCAGGTGGTACTGGGGTCAGAGGTGGGCTTTCCCACCCTCTGCACCCCCTTCCAGAGTCCTGCTCCCTCCCAACCGGGGCGGTACCTCTGGAGAAAGAACTGGTCAGGACACTGATTACAATGTTCCCACCCTTCAGGTCAGGCAAACCCTGAACCTGGACCTCCAACCTCCGGTCTAGAACCTTTGGTGGAATGACTGCCTGGCACTCCAAGACTTCTGGGGACTCACAGGTCACTCCCCAATCACTCTTTTCACTGGACTTCTGTACTCTCCCTCCTGGAGCAGTACTGCCAGTCTCCACAACTACAGAAGCTCCGCTCACAGATGCTCCAGGTCCTCCACACACTAGGAGATCTCCCTCAAGTGGACTAACAGGCAAGCATAGGTCCCCACCCTGGTGTTCCCTAAAGAAACCATCCAGGCTCTGAGGCAGGGCTTCGGGCATCTGGGGACTCTCGGTCTCACACTCGCTTCCGCTCCACTGAGACAGACAGCAAGCCCCTACACCCTCCTCACTATACTGAGACCTAGCTGGGCTACTCTCACCCTCCTCCACCACGCTGGGTTGGAGAAAACCTGACCCACTATTATTGGAATCATTCACTAGCGGCGCTAAGGAACCTCTTGCACTCTCCCAGCGCTCTGCTTCATCTGCAAGGTCCCAAGGACAAAAACACTTCAACTTCAGCAGGTGCTGACGCAACTCTGGACAAACAACACTGAGCAACTGCTCTTTGAGGAACATATTCACCACACCGTCCAGCACATGGTCCGATTAAGCCCTCAGCCAATCACACATTGCATCAGAACAGTCATCCACAAAATACCCCCATTTCTGGTGAGATGGTTTTCTAAGGTTCCTAAACCTCAACCTATTCTCCTCCTCTGGAGAAACAGGAACCATACTCTGGGAACTGGGAGTGGGACTGTCAACACCAACATTTAAAAAGCTGCCACCACTGGACTCAACCCTCCCTGGGGAATCCAGACAATTACACATGCACTCAGGGGGTAACCTACTCTCTTGGGCTACCTTCTCCCTGAACAAGGCCCTCTCTTCCTTCCTATCCAACCACTCCTCTGGGGACAGGGAAAGGGATGGGGCGCTGGTACTGACACTGGACCCAGCAAGGGACTCCCTACCTATGGGGTCCTCACTCTCTGCTGACATCTATCCACTGTCATCACCATCCAACTCACATTCATCAACAGAATCTTCAGGGCTCCCCACAGACTCACCACCCTCATGGCGTGCGGCCCGGGCCCTCTCTCTCTCTCTGTGCTCAAGATCCCACTGATCCTTTTGCCACAGGATCAGGCTGTCCCTAAGCTGGGACTGAGTAACCAACTCACTCACCTCTATGCCTCCCTTTTCGCAGAATCTGACCAGCTCTAACCTACTGTACCTAAACAGACTACAGAGATCAAAAACTGGCTCCATTTTGGCGGACGTTCTCCGGAAAAGTTTGACACAGGGAACCTAGGGGTCTGAGCTAAACAGGAGAATACAATCACAAAATTCAGCAAGATTCCTATCAGAGAACTTGCACTCCACTGTCCAGTGTAACACACACTCATTCACACACAGCCCTCCCCTCGGACTGGTAAGGCAGTTTCTACCACCCCTGATTTTCTCAACCTGACCACTAGCGACACAGGTACCAAACTCTGGGAGCAGGGCGGGGAACAAGGTACTGGACAAAATACAAAGTGACACCTTTCAGGAGAAGCAAAACTGAACTTCCCTAAAAAACAATAATCCCCAAAATGCGGTTATCTAAAAAATGCAGAGCTTTGAAGTGTGGCCTGTCGCCACTGTGGTACAGCGCAAACACAAATCCTTATCCTCACCGCTTGCCGCCAATGTTAGAAACGGGACACTGGCTGGCCAAGACTCGCGTCGAGGTCAGTCAGGGATCACCATTTCTAAGGTCAGGGCAAGGGAGTCACACACCAAGGTAACCCCCACTCGCCCTCTAGGTAACGTGGCGCGAGCAGTCTAGGCTAAACTTGGAGGCGGTATGAGTTAAGTATTTGCTCACGCACCCCAGCAACAACACCCAAGGCCCACCACAATGAAAGACTCCACACAAGGATATATAAAAAATAGCCTTTGTATTATAGTAAACAAAACACATTAGATAACACACGAAAACTTTACAATGTGCCAGGGGCACGGGCAGAATTTACAAGGGGAATTATGTACAGGACAGGGCCACATGGACCACTGTCAGGGGTAGGCACTTGTTAGAAAATAATACTGGTAGGTATACACTTATGACGTAAACATTTGAATGATTAGCACCAAAATTATAAAGGCAACACACATCCAGTAATCACTGGAACAGAGTAAAGACCTCCTACGCAACCCTAAATCATTGTAGGCAATCACGCAGGTAACTAGGACCTTCTCATCAGGACCTAAGGAAGGAATACCAACACCGAAGCAATTCACTCTTAGCAAAGGGAAGGAAACCTAAACATAAAATGGGACATCAACAATCCTCTATGCAGGTCACATTTAGCAAATTGGATAAACATAAAATGGGACATCAACAATCCTCTATGCAGGTCACATTTAGCAACGTGGATAACCATAAAATGGGACATCACCAATCCTCTATGCAGGTCACATTTAGCAGAGTGGATAAACCTAAAGTGGGATGTCAACAATTGCACATGAGGTAATAAACACAGAGGTGCAGATTAGAACATTTTGCGCAAGAATCACATAGCAGAAATTACAATGCGCGGGGTGCACATAGCACAACACTCACAAATGTCCCTCAGGCCAACTGGCCTCGAAAGGGGCGGAATGCCCTGAGTCTCAGTGTCAGGGAGTTCTGCGCAGGCAGCACAGAACACAAAGCCTAAACGTGGCAACTGTCCACTAAGTGCTGGACAGTTGTTAAACAGGACTGGGCAACGTTGGAGCCAGGAGGGCTCAAGAACAAGGTGGGGAGACACAGCGTGGGAGCCTCGGGGCTACAACCAACTAGCTGCCTGTGTCCCCCTAGAGCCTCTCAGGGCTCGCTAAGCAAATGCACAAATATAGAGCTTCAGCGCTCTCAGGATAATATGCCCCCAGAGCCTCTCTCAGGGCTCTAAACGATGTGGGCAATGAGCCTCGCTGGGCTCGGCAACAACTGCGGCCTCTGGAGCCTCTCGGGGCTCGAAAAGGACAAATGGGGGCGTTGGAGTCCCTCACGGGGGACTCAAGAACAGAATGGCCCCTCATAGCCTCGTGGCTCTCACAGCACCAATGGGGGGGCGTTGGAGTCCCTCACGGGGGACTCTGCATCCACGAAAAATGCCCGCTGAAGCCCTCGGGCTTCATAAAGCAGTGCGCGCAAGAACGCGCTACGGGGGAGGGGTGGACACCGACAATGTGTCCCGACGCCCCTCTCCCCTTGCAGGCACTCACCGGGTCTGGCGGCTGGAGGCGTCTCCTCGGAGGCCGGCGCGGGGCTCTCCTTCACTCGGGGAGCTTCGAGGACGGAGCTGGCTGCTCCTCTCGTGCTCCCGCCTGGACCTGTCTCTTCTACAAGCCGCCTGACTTCTGCCGGGGCCGCCAATGGCAGCGCGGCCCTGGGGGTCAGGAGGCGGGACTTCCGGGTCGCGGAAGGCAGCGGCCCGGCAACAGCTTCTAGTGCTCCCGGGCTGCGGCGGTGATCTCCTGGGCAATGCCGGGTGGGCACCGGCTTGAAATAAAATCAGCACAACGGGGCAATGCCGGGTGGGCACCGGCCTCTAGTTAAAATATAAAGCGAGGTGGGCACTTGCTCGTCGAAAATCGGCAGATCGCTCCCATGCCGGGTGGGCACCGGCAATGTCGAGAAAGCGCTCCCAAGCGCTCGGGGAGCAAGGCACAGTGCTCTCAAGCGCCAAGGGAAGCGCGCTCGGCGCTTCAAGGAAACAAAGCGCGCCTAGCGCTATAATTCAAAAGTCAGGGCGCCTCCAGGCACAGCAAAGCTCCAGCAGGGTCTGGAGGCAGGCAGAGGGGCAAGGCAGGGCCAGAGCCAGCGCACTGGGTCTCCAGGCAGGGAGACAGCCAAGTGGCGGTCCTCTTGGCCTCTGCAGCAGCAGCAGCCCCCTCTGGCAAGATCCTGGAAGAAAACCAAAGACAGGACAAATTGTATGGGGAACAACAGCCCCTTCTTATACAGAAAAACCCCTTTGTCTCAGGGTGCAGGGTGGGGGGAAAACCATTCGCAGCTGGTTTTGAAGTACTCTGTTTACCTCAACCACCCTCTCTATTCACTGGCAGGGCTAGGGTCATCAGTCGCACTACAGAGAGTGGAGCCAGCATTGTCTGGGGAAAGTCCAGGCCCATCAGGGACCAGGTGCACTCCTCCCAAGCCATCAACATGCTAATCTCACACTCACCACCGGGCAGACCCATCCAGCCTTCCTGGAGCCAGGCTCACCAGCCAGCTCCAGCCAATCACACTGCAGGCATATTTTACAGTAATATGCCAAGTCCTAGAAATGGCATTTCTACACATGACACACATATACCACATACACCATTGCGAAGCATTCATTCCAACGAACTCGCACATACCAAATTCGAGCATGCACTCCCCACGCATCAGGAACTACTAGGGACACAGACATTCCCCATACATCCCTATGGGAGAGCAGGCCAGCCTAACTACATGCACGCACTTTACTCTGAGACACAGAGAAAAAGTGCGCACAGACCAGAAAATCATCCACACATATCACAGATCTAAAGCAAAAAGATTAGGGGTGAACCTGCCTTAAGGGCCAAGTCCAACACAACCCCCTTCCAGCCAAAACGCAGGGCAGACCAATGACCACCGTGATGGACTTCCCTGCTTGGGGCGATAAAACACGGACGCAGGCCCGCAACTGCAGGGACACCCTCCTGTTTTACACCACTGGGAACCCCTGGGGTTCTTTCTAAAACTATGGTAGGGACTCACTGGACTACCCCACTGGTACTCTCCAGCTGCCCTCGGCCAGGACCAGGCCCTAGGCCACCCAGGTGCCACTGGATCCTGCCAACTCACCAAGTGGGGGGTAGTAACCCCTGGCACATAACAACCAGAGAGCAGGCCAGCCTAACTACATGCACGCACTTTACTCTGAGACACAGAGAAAAAGTGCGCACAGACCAGAAAATCATCCACACATATCACAGATCTAAAGCAAAAAGATTAGGGGTGAACCTGCCTTAAGGGCAAAGTCCAACAACTCCAACGAAGCAAACATGGTAAAACACTCTTTTAAAAACAACTATTTACATGGCGGCCTGCGGCAACATCCATCCCAAAGCATTCGCCGTCCGCTTGATACTGTCCCTGTCCCTCCTTCCTCGGAGCAGCAGCATTGGGCTGCTTTGGGCTGTCTTTTGGGCGGCTTTGGGCTATAATAAGCCTACAAAATCCAGCGGCCTGTGAGGCAGCATCAGTCGCGGACCGTTGTGCGAATAGGCCGGAGGCACCACAGCCACGATGTTGTTGTACTGGCCTTCCCATTCGTTCATCCTGAGGTGGCATCCAGCGAGCCTCGGGTGGGGGGGGTGAATGCCTTGCTGATGACCCCCTCCACCCCTCTTATTGCCTGATCCGACCATCACATATACCTGCGCCGGGAGACGGCGAGGGGTGCACTGGGAGGGAGAGGCGGCACGAACGAGCCTCCCCCACCTCCCCAGGTGGAGGTTCCCTCAGCTGCACCCCAGCTCTTCACTCGACCAGCTGAGTTGCGCCCGCTCTTGCCACACAGTGCCTCGCTCGGCCAGCTGAGTTTCGCCTGCTCTTGCGGTTACAGCGTCTCACCCGCCATCCGGCTGAATTGTGCCCACTCTTGCGGTGCAGCGATAGGCGGCTGCCACGGAGCTCACGAAATGGCGGTCGGCTCCACAGAATTGGGCCTGGCCTGCAAGGATGGCTCTGGGCAACCCTGGAACTCGGACGCTTGCCTGCTAGAGCATGGGCCCCATTACCGAAAGCGTCCCCTCAGCCTTGAAGATTCTACAAAAGTCACCGGGGCCCCCGACTCCCGCAGGCTTCCGGTGGGGAGCGGCTGCCATGATTACTTGCAGAATGGCCACGACGTAGCCACGAGATGGTGGTGCTCTCATGCTGACGCCAGCTTCAGTCTGAAACATCCAGAGACACTGTAGACTACCAATTCGATCAGTTCCAGTGGAGCCCCAACGTGACCCGGTAGGGAAGAAGTTGCCCTCCCCTCTTTTTACTGATGGTTCTTGTTGCCTGTCCCTTCTGTTGTCATTTACAGGAACTTTTTTGGACTGCCGAAAAGGGTTCTGGTCCGACCGCTGGTTGGTGGAGACATTTTGACTATATTCTGGACCTGCCCGGCCTCGCCCAAAATGGCGCCGGTATAAATGAGGCTCGCAACTCCTTGTTGTGTACTCGTTGCTCAGACTTGATATCACGAGATATGTATGCAGTTTTGAAGCACATGGTGGGCGGGGACGGGTACTGGTTGAACATTTGGACATCCCTATTGATATTAAGTTCTAATGTATTATTGATTACTGTACTATTGAAAGTGCGAATTGACGTTACTCATGGCACTGGTCCGCAAATGTATATCTAGATAATTTTATTATAACTGGTTCTGTCGTACTTTGATTATAAAATTTACGTCCACCGATTCCGCAACTGCTAGACACCTTAGTTCCCGCAACCTAATGGCCCGCCCGTTACATTTTTCTACAGTGTAAATGTCCCCTCATCATATACGATTCCAGTTTGCTCCGTGGCCGGCCCACGTGGTTATAGGCCCGTAATTTGTATCCTGACATTTTCACAAGAAAGGTTTTAAAACAAAACATGGTAGTAGCACCTGGATTGGTAACGTTTTGAATAATAGCCACTGTTTTCGAATAAGTAAAAGGCAAATGAAATAAAGCAGTCCGATTACATGACGGTTAAAAGGTATAGTACGCAGAAATGCTGTAAAGATAAATGGTCAAGGGCTGTTGTGTTTTCCACTCCTGCAGCATAAAACGATCGATAAGAATCCGATATTCAGACCTATCAGCAACTAAGACAGTAGACTGAGCCTCTTCTGCTCAACGGCTCCCTCGTGGGACGAAGAAACGCCCTTTTTTTTCCTCGAAATAGGAATATTTACTTGCAGGACAGTTGTAAATTTCCTGAGAAAATACATTAGCCTGGAACATTGATAGTGATAAACTCTAAATGCATCTGGGTCCTCGGAACCCAAAGACTTCGTAGTCTTTGCTTTACATGCCACGTGTATCAGGGAAGTTGTTTCAGATGCTACTAAACCATTTCAAAGAAATACCATCTAACCCCTCTAGTTTCCATGCCCGGCGAATAGGAACGACCCTGTACTACTGCAGATCATTCCTCTTCTCCGAATGAGAACATGGATCCGTCACCCCCTCACTTTACACTGACCACCTCTGGTTTTGACCCTTCCCTGCACAAGGTCTGTGATACCGCACTCGAGCGATCTATGTAATAAACAGCCTACCATTGATTGTCCTTTCCGCACTACCAGTTCCCCTGGGCTTAGGCGTCGAGATGCCAGGGTCGGCGACCCGTGGAGATAAGTCGAGTACGTGGTAAGTAAAGACATTTTTTTTGTGTTTATGCGCGCTGATGTGCTTTGAACGCTGCCCCCCTCCCCTTCTTCCCCCTTTTCTGCAGGTCGTATCGGTACTTCGACTGGATTATGAAGAAGACCTAAGACTCACCATGTTCCCCGCAAAAATTAGGCTAGCACTGTAAGATGGTACATTGTATGTGGGGGCTATCCCTGGGAACGTGAGGAATTTGTGTGGTTTGAATGTGCGCGTGAATGCCCTGATGCGTATAGCTTGACCAAATACGTTTTGCACACGTCTAGACCAATAAGAGAATGCTTTGTGTGTGACTAAAGTAGTGATCGAACAGTCGATGGAATGGGGAAAGTGGGCCTGAACATGGTGCCTACATGCGACGAACAAACAAAGACATAGATAGCACTTCCTTACTCAGATCCAACTGTCTCTCTCTGAAGCTAGCGACTGGGAGGATGGCCTGCATCAGAAACTTGACGGGTTATCGCAGTATGACAAAACGTGACACCAGCTGACACCCCAAATATGCAACCAAAATAGCGCACGCCAATGAGTGAATTCATACGCCGACTAAATAAGAAAAAGTCAAGGAGTACCCCGGGTTGAGGTTCACCCAAGTCCCCTCCACCTAGAAACTATGAATGTTGTCAATGTTTTAGATTTACCCCCTTCTTCTTGCACCCTCATAGACATGGAAGTAAAAGCTGCACCATTGCCCCCCCCGACTGACGCCCTCCTTTGCCTCAGCTTGGATCATCATTTGCTAAAATGTTCGAAGACCCCACCGTGAGTATAAGCACAACCGGATTAGTCCCCGACCAATTGACAAAGAGTAAGTATTTTCAACAGAGGCCACCAGCGAAGGTTGCTGACAATTAGGGAGGAAGAAAAGGTAAAAAGCGACCTCCAAATTAATTACGTAGAATGCTGAAAATACGCAGCACGTATAGAAGGAGGAAAGGAAAAGAAAGGTCCCCTTGCCCAAAATGGCTCTGTGTCTTCGTTTTAGGTTTCTGTGTTTGATGTATGTACTGTCACACCCTATCCGGTATTTGTGTGTACGTGAACTTCGAATTTATGTTTTCCCTCGGCTTGTGTTCTTATACGTAAACCTGACCCGTGTTGCTCTATGTTGTGTGTGCACCAAGTAGCCTATTATCGTACACGTTTGTCTCTCTATCTCCCTCGTTTTATGTCGTTCGTGTACCAAACAGCCTACTTGAAGCACACGTCTCTCTCTCTGTCTCTCGCCCTCTCTCTCCCTCTCTCTCTCTCTCTCTCTCTCTCTCTCCCTCTCTTTCTTTCTTTCTTCATCACTGAAGGCCCCTTGCCCTCTTTTATATAAATAACGACACTGTACCTCCTCGGTATATGTATAATTGGCTTAAACTCGACAAGGGTTCGAACAAATTAACAGAAGCAAAACGACCGTATCTTGCCACACTACTACCTCTCCTTTCTGTAAAATGATGGAACTTAATTGGCTGAGAAAGAAAGGACAGGTAAGACGACTGATGTCCCCCAATCTGGCCTTATTACGGGAACTATACGTCAGTGGTTTTTGTTGTTTTAGGGCCCTAACAGCCCCATCTCCATTGCTCAGACCACCCCGCCTATGGCCCCAAAGTAAAACGTCCAAACATCCCCGTTCCTCCAGAATAGTCCCAGTTCTGTACTAGCCGTCCCTGGACATTTTAGAAATAGTTGATGACTTTGTTTTTGAAGATGCATCGCTTAAAACTGATAAAGGTTAACAATTGCTTCCAACAAGAAAAATGTTTTGCTTATGTCCCTCCCTGAACAGATACTTGTGAGCCCATGACAGTAGCACTTCGCCCTTTTTAGCAGTCCTTGAAAAAAGAAGTATGAATAAACAAGGCTTGTGTTAGAAAGACGAGCTCTACCGGAGAAGCCGGTTCGAATTTTGACAGACCAGGTATTTGATAAATGTCAGACTTCCTACCACGTTTGTAAAGTACAGGAACCCACACCTAGCAGGCCCGATGAGGGAAATTTGCAGGAGCATTCGCAAACTTGCATCACAGCAATGATTTATGAGCTAGTAGCATACACCGATGTAAGAGTTGATAGACATCCGCCATAGAGTGACCGATAAACGTTTCTCCAACTACTTGGGATTGGGAGAGAGAATGAAGTATGTAAACGTCTTCCCTACCTTTTCCCTAAAATTTGTTTTTACTTATTCAAAGATAACATGCGGTCATCGGAGGAGAGGGGTCGGACGTGACGCACAGCCTGGCTGCGAATCGTGGAACATCTATGGCCTCGTCCAAGGGGGAGCCACAGAGCAAAGAGATGCGGGACGAGGGGAAGTGATAGAAAGAGGGGCTATTCAGAAACCTCTGCACATTGATCAGTTCGTGCCTGAAGCCCCAACCCGTCGAGCCCGATTGATGGGCTCATTGCTAAAAGACTCTGCCCTCCTTGGTCCACTTTTGATCCGATCCCACTCCACCCCCTCTTCCCTCGGCCTCCCAAAGCACGCCCCTACACCCCCCTTTCATATGGGATTTTTGAACTTGACTTAACGAAAGAAGAACAAAATGCGGGTACCCCGTCTAAGGGTACCTATGATAAAATTTGTTAAGGAACAGGACAAAACAGGACTGTGATCCGAGAGCAAAGAGCGGTCACACCCTGCAACGTGAAAAATTGGGGTTGAGCTGGACCTTAGCTCCACCGCCGGTGCTCAACAGCACCAACGAAAGAAGAAGAACAATGAGAGCCTACCAGTGATGGCTTGCTTTAATAAGGACACTGGAAAGAAGAACTCCCTTTTGGACATTCCCCCCCCCCCCCTCTGACTGTAATTCATGTTGAGTCGAATTCCTCTCCCAACCACTTTCATATTGACTATCTCCCAATCGAGCTTTCGAGATATTATATCGGTCACTTCCAACTGTACGCATGACTTTGTATAATGACAATTATATAACATCAGCCGTGCACCTGAATATGCTGTCTAGTTTGATCCACACGAGGCCTAGGCCTTAAATAATGTACGTAATATCCCTTGTTCTGCCAGAATGTTTTACTATCATGTTTTTATTCAAGCGAGTTTCCATCCTCCTACCTCAAGGTCTGACATATGACGCAGCTGATGTAATTTTGTATGCGCTACCTCCTCGCCTATCACATCAACTACATGTAATTATGTACAATTCTGTCAGATTATTTCTGTCTGTCCTAAGACTCTGTACTGTGAAGAGAGAATGCCTGAAATCATTTACGATGTTGAGGTTAAGAATTTAATGAAGATGGGTGCCGGCTAGACAAGCTGGCTAGATATGTTGAAAAGGGAGGACTGTTAAAAACTGGTTTGCGATGTCAACATAATCGGCGCCACCTTGTCCCCTCTCAGGCCCGTACGCTCTAGTAATCAGTAGCCATTTTGAAAGCACCATAGCCCCTCTGACCCTTGCCGATCGCCAGCGCGTTCCCCTGGCGCTGCGAACATCCCCCCTCGCACTCTCTGACCACCCCGCTCTCTCGTATATGGACCATGCACCCCCTCCCAGTGCGACCCTACCCTGGAGGCACATTTCGCCCCCGGCCAACACCTCCCCGTCCTTTGGTGAACCCCCTTCCTCTGCCCTGCCCTGCTCCAAAGCCACCACCTGGCCCTGCAGCTGCCATTTATTGGCCCCCTTTCCTGTAAGCAGTTGCCCCGATTCAAAGGATCTCCGACTAATCAAAGGCCCCCCTCACCCCGTGCGATCTGATCAGATACACCCATTCTGGGAATCGACAGAGTGTCCTGCTGTGGAATAGTCATCACTTACTGTAGATATGTGTGGGAACAGGCTCAAAGTGGGGATTCCAAGGATGTCTTTCCGTACATCAAAGCCTTAACAAGAATGTGTCACATGTAATAAAGCTATAAACCTGTGTATAAGAGGCCAGGCCTCAGATATGCAGTTAGAGCTCCTCCCGAAGACATTCTGTGTGCGTGTCCGAAATGACAGGCTCTCCTCATGAGAAATAAACCCTGTTCTTGTGCTCCAGCTTCCAGCGCCTGTCTCTTTATTTGGTAACTATTTGCTATGGGAAATTAGAGGCGTCCTTGCGCCAACAGCCTGAGCAATTGACAGTAGCTGGCTGCTTTTCCTCATGGCTTTGCTAGGACTGCAAATCCCACAATCCATTGCCTGCAATAACCTACTACTCCAAGAAACATTCTGATCTCTTTCTGAGTTTGGGGTAAATTCATGTTTCTGATTATTCTGATTCTCTCTGAGGTAACCCTTCTGACACCTCTTTCTATCTGGTGCCCCAGAAATTTCACTGATGTGGTGCAAAACTGTAATTTTTCAGGTGACACTTTATGCCCCCCTTCACCTAAATGGTTCAGTAAGGCAATGGTATCAACAACACAGTCATTTCGAGTTTTAGACGCCACCAATAGGTCGTCTATATACTGGACTAGGACTGACTGTCCCGTCAACACCAAGGACTCAAGACACTTTTATAAAATCTGATTAAAAATTGATGGGCTCTCTGTATACCCCTGAGGAACGCGGTTCCAGATGTACACATGACTGTCGAATTCAAAAGAAAAACTAAATTTGCTATCTGGATGCAATGGAATCGAGAAAAATGAATGACACAAATCAATTACGGTGAACAATCGAGCATCCCACGGTATCTGATACAAAATCACTGCAGGATTTGGCACAACTGGACAACATGGGACAACAATCTTTTAATCTTGCGGAGGTCTTGTACGACCCTGTACTTGCCACTTGGTTTCTTTATTCCAATTATGGGCGAATTACATGGACTGCTCATTATTTTTTGTAAAATGTCTGTTTCAACTAAACGTTTTATTTCTGCTGCAACACCTGCTTTTATTTCTGGGCTCATTTTGTACTGTGGAGTATTTCGGTAAACTGCACCTTCCTTCACTGTCACATTTATTGGATCGACATTTGCCACTAATCCTACAACTTTTCCAATAAAATCCCACACTTTAGGATCTACAGTCTGTAGTAATTCTTCTGGTAAGTCTTCTATAGTTAACTTTTTATTTTCAGTTTTCTGTTTTGCTAACATTCACTTATAAACTCCGTCTTTGTCTGGGGTTTGAATTTCAACACCACTTGGGGTGCAAACAATGGTGCAATTCATTTTGCCTATTCTAATTTTCATTGGTTCTGTAACTGGGGTACAAATTTGTTTATTAGAAACGCCCACTACTCGGATCTCTTCTCCCGAGAGGGGTAGGTTTGGAACGTCTGCTGTTCTCACAGTAGAACGGGTAGCACCACTGTCCAATAGAAAGGTGACATCATTTCCTTCAACCTTTCCTTCATTGTATGGACATGACTGGTCTACCGGCAAGGAGGCGCCAAGTATGCACTCCTCGTCCTCCCCTCTTAGGCACCGTCAGTAGGTGTCCTCACTGAAAAACGTATCACTCAGAAGAAATTGTGATGCCGCTGTGTCTCTTCTTTCACTTCCCTCCCAATTTGTGGTGTCCACACCCTGTTGTGCTTTGCTCCTATAATTTGGCATAGGTGCTAGGGGTAACTGGTTTTGTATTACCTGCTGCTGTTGCTTCCATGGCACCTCATTCTGCGTCTGTGGATTCAAATCATTAGTTTGCATATTACCATTTTGCATAGCCTTACACTCGTTCTTCCAGTGCCCCAACTTGCCACACCCGTGACAAGGAAACTACTTTTTTGCTTCTTCTCTATTGACTTCTCTTGGCTTACGCCCATATCCATCACTTTGATTCTGATTATTGTTTATTTTACTCAGTTGAAGCTCTTGTTGCTCTGCTAATTTCACTTGTGCCCACATTACCTTTTCCTTTCATTCTTTTCGTTTATTGTCAAGTTCGTCCTCACAATACTTTGTGTATTTAAGGATATCATCACTCGGTTTGGCCTGCCAACAAATCTTATGGTCCTTTATCCATTGCGAGATTTCTGGCCTTAATCCTGACACAAACCGATAGATGAAATGCGTCATATCCTTCATGTCAATATTGTCCAAACCGCTGTACTGTTCAAAGACCTGTAACAGACATTCATAATACGCATGCACAGATTCATCTTTATTCTGAGTGGTTCTATCTATTCTAGTCCAATCAGTCTCCTTAGCAGGCACCTTCCCTTTGAGGTAGAATATTACCTGGTTGTACTTCTTCATCACTTCGTCAGAAGGTGCCCCTGTCTTTGGGTCTCTAGGATACTCATCACCAGGCCAATCAATAGCTATTTTACATTCTGTCCACAGATCTACAGGTACAACAATGTCAAATAATCCATCTAAATATTTCAAGAGACATTTTGAAACCTTTACAAATCTTTTGACTTGTCTGTACCATTCTACAGGTTTTTCTCAAAGTTTTGGGAAATCATTTGTAAATGACAAAATATCCTGTCGGGACCATGGGACAGGTACATAACCTCCACCTGGTACTTCTCTCATGGGACACAACCTTTCCACTTTTTCTGTTACTTTTAAAACATATTCAGATGCAATTTTCAATCGAGCCTCTTCTTTTTTCTTTGCCCATCTAGTTCTCCATTTTTCTATATCACCCAATTTTGGCAATAAGGTCAAAAGCCCCCTAATTTGTACTTTTCTTCCTGACACATTCATATTTTCCAAATCTTTGTCAGAAAATTCAGCTCCCTTCGCTCTGGAGCCGTTGGCCGAGTGGCTTCGCTGGGAACCCTCGATAAGGGGTATCCAGTGGACCCCTGACTTTGAAGATCGCGTCTCGCTATATGCAGATGACATTCTTCTTTATCTCACCTCCCCCCGGAAGTCTCTGAATGTGCTTTTCGATGTTCTTACCGCCTTCGGGAAGAACTCGGGTCTTGTTATCAACTGGACCAAGTCATGCGTCTACGTTCTGGCTTGGGATCTCCCCCCGTTTTCAATTCAGGTGCCTGAGGCTGGTTTTAGGTACCTGGGGATTCATGTCTCGCTGAACTCCGCCGTCCGTTACGAACGTAACCTTCATGCCCCCCTCCAGCGGCTTAAAGTTGACGTCTTACGGTGGCGACGACTGCCCCTTTCCCCATTGGGGCGTGCAGCTCTCTTTAAGATGATGTCCCTTCCCAGGTTCTTATATGCACTTCAGAACTTCTTTGATCCTATACCTCCGGGGTATTTCCGTGAAGTTGAGGGCCTTCAGAGGCAACTGATTTGGGACGGGCGTGCTCGTATCTCCTTACCCAAACTCACTTTGCCGTGGTATGATGGTGGCATCGCCCTCCCTGACATCAGACGCTACTACTGGGCCTCGCAGCTTAGCGCTGTCAATCATGTGACTTACGCCCTTGGTCATACTCCTGCCTTTGCAATGGATAAACATCTCCTGCCGGGCGGGAATTTTAACAGGGCACTGTATTCCAAGAAGCCACTTGGCGCCCTGACTGGCCCCACAAAAAGTGCTGTGCGAGTGTGGCGAGACGCGAATGCTGCTATGGGGTGGAGTGATAGGTTAACCCGTGTGACACCGCTGTATGATTCTGACCGCTTGGGCAATTGGTGGAGAACGAAAGGATTTGATAAATGGGACATGATTGGTATAAGCAAGGTGGAGGATCTCTGGTCCAGGGGTAGTGTTAAGACTTTTGAGGCGCTCAAAATTGAATATGAGCTTGATGACAAAGAATACTTCAGGTACATTCAGGTGCGACACGCCTTGTCCTCCGTTTTCCCCTGGGGATTGAGATTCCTAAATCCTCGCCGCTAGAGGACCGTATCCTTGACAGCCACGTGCCAGATAGTACCATATCACTGATTTAGAAAAAGCTCATCAACAACAGGGCTGATTTGCTTGAGCGCCTCAGAGCTTCGTGGATCGCGGACGGCCTGGAACTAGATGACGAGGATTGGCAAACAGCCGTCTCCTCCCCTAAGGAGGTGGCCATACCCGCCCGCCTCCGTTTCGTACAGCTGAAGATCCTCCATCGTGTATATGTAACTGGTACGCGTCTGGTGCAAATGGGTTACTCTCTTGATGGGCTATGTAAGCGCGGCTGTGGTATGAGTGGAACCTTTCTGCATATCATTTGGGAGTGTCCTGATGTGGCTGCTTTCTGGTCTAGAGTGCATGCGATTATGGAAAGAGTCACCGGGGTCTCTCTCTTGCCTGAGGCCAGACGATGCCTTCCTAATGTCTGGGAACCTATGGACTACAACACGGCCCAGACTTTTTGGGCAACTCTTGGTAACATGGTGGCCAAGAGGGATATTGCTCAACTCTGGGGTTCCCACAGACCACCTACGATAGTGGCTTGGAAGGAGAACATGGACTGGTGTATGATCAGAGAAAAGACCGTCTATGTGGCCCGGGGTCGACCTAAGAAATGGGGTAGAATTTATCTCCTCGCTGCCCTTCATCTCGAGACATATGCTCTATCATAGTATGCTAGTCGGATTCTACCACCCTCTCCCTTTGACTCCCTGTACTTGATTATTGTCATGTGACTGTGTTTTATGTTGTTAGTTCAGTTCATCAAAATTCCAAAACTAAACCTACAATACTTGTCTTTTGATTCTACGCCATGTACAGGATTATACTGCAAGTCGCTTAACCCCTAAACAGGATAACGGGGGGCTTGGATTGTGAGACGTCGCAGCCTTGAGTGTCATAGCGGCCGGCCCGCTGGGTTGTAGGCTGACAGCTGAGTATTGTACATAAACATAATAAAGGATTTTTTTTAAAAAAAGAAAAAAAAAAAGAAAATTCAGCTCGATATGGTTTCTAAAACACTTTAGACTTGCCAATGCCAATGCCAATTCCCATATTAGCAGCCATATCTGTTAGTTTTTCGTGCACCACTCTGGTATTTCTAGTAATGCTTTTACATATGAATAATAATTCAGATTCACTGAGTGTATTTAACCTGTCTAATCCCACATTCCCAGCCATCAATTCTTCTAATTCGATCTTAATTTATATATATCTAATACTTTTGGCTGTGACTTGGGTTTTTCTATTTCTCGTGACCATCTCTCTATTTCCTCTGGAGTTACCACTGTGGCACTTCTTGTACCTGAAGATGTCTCAATCTGCACTTCTCTAGAATTTGTAGGAGTAGTTTTCCTAACCGAGTCACTCACTGGCTCTCTTATTGATAAGTCCATCAGGGAAATCACTGATTCACATTCACTTGCTTGATCATCAACTATTAAAGGTTCTTTTCTTGGCTGAACTACAGGTGTAGTCAGAACGGGAGTTTTAAGACTAGCTTGCATATCTCCGTACAATAGTTTTTATATTTATTTTTGTTTATTCAATTTTCAAAACAAAACGAAAAAAACCATGATTTCCCTGTACACAATGACTATTTCAAGTTTCAGAATTACAAAAATGGAAAATCATACAAAACAACCAATGCGGTATTTGCACTGACATTACTATGCATTTACATTCTTTACCTTAGTCACATTGTAGGTATAACCAGATGACGAGAATATACATTATTGGTCAGAGCATATTGAACATTATAGTACCTCCTGTATGAAAGACTCAAAACAATGCCAAAAAAGTCTACCAAGGCAACATTTAACTTTATCATCCCTTCTCACTTCCTTATAGGGGTTTCAGCTAATTACGCATATACAATACATATCTGGCAGCGTGCACCCATCTTTGCTACAGCCATCCCAGGTCAACATATGTGTTCCTTAAGTGGTGCCCGGAGTGTTACTGCGTGTTGTGGAGGTCTCTCTGTCGCATGCACATTGCATGAACGGCTCCCATATATCTTTGGGTCTGGAAGTGGGCGGCATTAGCTCCCAGTAAACTCCCAGTTGGGTATGTCCATATGGAACATCTGGTAGCCATTCGCCAAAGTGGGTAGCCTTTTTCTGCCCCATCTAAGAGCACTCTGCCTGCGAGCATATAGCAGCAGGAGGGCATGCAACTTTCGTCTCTGAGGCAAGGTGTCTTTCACCAATCCAAGGAGCCCTAAGAGCGGGGAGGCCTCGTCTGATCTACCAACTATTTGATTCACCGCCATGATTATGTCTCGCCAGTAATCCGACAATTTAGGGCAGTCCCAAGCCATGTGTAAGAAAGATGCAGGAGTGAAACTACAGCGCCAGCAGCGTGCATCCTCCCTCAACCGCATTTTATGAAGACTGATTGGAGTCCTATAGTATTAATGTAAAAACTTAAAATGGACAAGGCACAATTTATAGTTTGGGGACAATTCCCTTAGTTGTCCACAGCAAATTTCCCACTGGTCTTCTAGTATTGGGGGATCTAGCTTGCTGTTCCACAACTGTAGGGATCTGGGTTGTATGATTGGGGCCTGACTCTGCATAGCAGCATACAGTCGAGTCACCAGTTTGCATGAGGAAGACCTAGCAAAAATGTTTTCCAGTGCTTGGAAAGTCGGCGGTGCTTCAGTGAACCCTTCCCATAGTGTGCGGCAAGCCATTTTCAATTTATATTAGGTGAACTGGTCCGCAAACGACAGTTCTTGGCCATCCCTCCCCGTAGGCTGGGGCAGAAAGGTGCCTTCAGGATATAAATCCGCAAAGGACAGTAATTGTGTGTCTCCTATTTTGACCGTTCCCCCTGCATGCTCCAAACACAGCAGCAGTGGGTTTTCTCGCAGTGGCACAGACGGCACATAAAGCAGTGGGAGATTGGCTCGCCTCTGAAGTTTTTGCCAAGTCCACCGCAGCATGTCAGCCATATCAACATCCTGTCAAGGGCGCAGCCCTTGTGTATAAAGCGCCACCTTCAGTGGGGCAGGCGCAACAGCGTCTATTTCAACTGCCACATGCGGTTGGTATGGTGTCGGTGTGCCCAGAAATGTAAGAATTGGGTCTGCGCACATAGTGCATAAAGTCGCATATCTGGAGCTCCAAAGCCACCCTGTCTCAGCGGAAGAGTCAGTAGGTCCCAAGTCACTCTCGCTTGACCGTTTGCCCACACCAAGGACAATAACTGAGAGCGGAGACACTGAAAGAAGTGTTGCATGAGTGGAATAGGTACATTTGTAAACAAATACAGGAATTTTGGCAAAATGACCATTTTAGCCAATGCCACCTTTCCTGCTATTGACAACGGCAATTTAGACCAAATTGCCACTTTAGACTCCAGCCAGTTCACCGCCTTACCAAAATTTAGGTTCCAGAGTTCTTGCAAATTTCGACTGAGCCAAACACCAAGGTATTTTACTTCATCGGCTGACCATCGCAGCGGGTATTCTGACAGCACCTCAGGGATCCCGTCTGTCAATGGAAATACTACAGATTTCCTCCAGTTTATGTTAATGCCGGAGAGGCCACCAAATTTAATAAACTCCCGGAGCACTGGGTCTAAGTTTATTGTAGGATTCAGGATGTATAGAGTAACATCATCAGCGTATAGGGAAATCAACAGGCTTCTTGTGCTTAGGCCTATTCCCTTAGCCGTGTGGTGCTGACGTATCCTAGCCGTGAGCGATTCCATGGCTATGGCAAACAATAACGGCGAGAGGGGGCAGCCCTGCCTAGTACCACGGGTGACTTCGAAACTATCAGATATCAAGCCGTTTACACATACACTGGCACGCGGCTTGTTATAAAGCAGCTGAATGCGGCTAATGAAAAGGGGGCTGAAACCTATGCGCACTAAGATCCTGAAAAGGTAGGGCCATTCAAGGGAGTCGAACACCTTTGTTGCGTCCAAAAAGACGGTGACCGCCTGAACACTGGGGTGGAGATAGTGTAAGATTGAAAACAGTATCCGAAGATTATGTGATGTGGCACGCCCTGGTATGAACCCTGACTGGTCCGGTAGGGCACCATAGGGAGAAGCGGCTGCAGGCGATTTGCAAACAATTTGGTGTAGATTTTAACATCCACGTTAATCAATGAATGCGGGCGGTAGGAATCTAGCTCTCGTTCATCCTTATCAGGTTTTAGCAAAGTCATTATTGACACGTCGCGCATGGAATCCGGAAGAGCCCCTGACTCCAGTGCCTTGGTGTAGACAGCAAATAATTTTGGGGCCAGCTCTTCACTATATGCTTTATAGATCGCCGTGGTTAGGCCGTCAGGCCCAGGTGCCTTATTTAGAGGTAGACTCTTTATTACTTGCTTTATATCCTCGATAGTTATTGGGAGGTCCATGTATCGCTTGTGCGTGCCGTTGAACCAGACCAGTCCTATTGAGTCTAGAAAGTCCTGTAACCCCTCAGATTGCGTAGATTGAGTTGCTGTATATAATGTGGAGTAGAATGCGGCAAACTCCTGCACAACTTCCTCCTGACCTGTAATGAGTGCTCCCTCTGTTCTCGTTATTGCATGTATGAACTTAGTAGACTGAGACTTCCGGATCATACCTCAACTGGGCCAATAGTATCTGGAATTGTTAGGGATTCAGGACTTGTCTTTAATTGGGAAATTTTCAGAATTAACTCACTTCTTTGTTTATTTAACACTTCTCTTTACCTGTCTTGCAATACTTTTTCTAACGAAGTCTCATGTACCACTTGCGGAATCAGAGGTGGTTTCAGAAACGGAGCACTAGGATCGCTCGTGCTTGGCTCCTCATTATACGGTGGTGGATTTTTCATTAATAAATCTTCCAAATAATCATCTTCTGGATTATTATTAATCATTAGATTTCCTTTCTTGTCTGTGCTTTTACTTCCTGACGGATTTTCTTGTGTAAATACAGGATACAACCCTTCCACCATCATGGACTGTCTCCATTGTTTCATTTGTTTATCTCTAGTTTCTCGTGGAAACTTATGGTAGAACGTACTCAACCCTTTGTCACTTCTGGGTCTGTCTCGTTGAAAAGCTTCAATCTCCCATTCTTCTAGTGCTTCATACTGCATAAGTCTAGGTCTGGGATTTAAGTCATTCATACGTGTCCTCAAATTAAACAAAACTCTGCCATTCAAAGTACCATATTCGGGAAATGCCAAAACTCCGTCATCTTTAGTGTATTCCACCCAATTTTCTAACTACACACAATTGTGGTAGCCCCTGTCAAACATCATGTATGATGTGGGCATATTTGGTGGTGGAATAATAATTCCTTTTCTGGTTTTAATCGGTTTATCTTCCTTAAAGAAATGTTTAACTCTCTTAACAAATGACATTTTTCTTTCACCTCCGTACATGATATAAAGTCTGCCCCTTATCATCTGTTCTTAAGCAAAACCTAAGTATCTTCTATCAGGTCGATTCGCTATAAATCCTGAATCTAAATGCCACATATAATTTGGAAATTTTAAACTTTTTACGATAACACTCAATTGTTTGCAAAATACTTCCAATACCAGCGCGTCTTTTATTTTCTAGTGACCAATCAAAATTTTGAATTTAAATAAATCCAACCAATAGTTGCGTGGCTTCTCTCTCGAGAATAGTTCTCACGCTCCTGTACTCACCCCTCCTTTACAATTATTACCTCAGCTACACACCCGCTGTTTCAACCAGTACCAGCGCGGTTCTGGGTAACATCAGAGCAGCTCCGCAACTGACTCCCTCCTTTGCAAGGTAATACGAAAACTTAATTCCTTTCACTTTTAATGCAAATTTTATTATTCAACAAAGTAAAAACATTCGCCACTGTACCTGAGTAACTAATTTAAAGGAAAGATATATTTCGCTCACTACGAGTAAATCCCTTCCGCTTACTCTTGATATACTACAAGTAGATCCCTTCCGTCTACCCTTCACGCAAGCATTATAGAACCTGCTACTCCTTCAGACTTATCCCTTCTGGGATGTACTAAGGCCAAAGTTTCACCAGCGAACCCCTCTGCTAGCAATCAAGCTCAGACGAACCTGCTACTCCTTTGCTATCATTTATTCATACATTCATACAGAAAGTCCCTAATTAGTGCTTCCGGTTTTACCTAACCATGCACTTATTTCCTACAGGTAAGTGACCACACTGCAGTCTGGCTTCCATTTACCACCTGCTATACTGCCCCCGGGGATTCCAGACAAAACATACAACAGGTACGAACAATTTTGGTTAATACATAAAATCAATACAATCAATAATAAATTTCAAATATGCAAACATATTTTTCCTTAACACCTTGGCTGCTAGGGAGATTTTTCTCCTGTGCTGGACACAAACAGCCATGGGTGTGTTCATGACGAGCTCAGCTCGTCATAAGCACACGACCAGTGTACTGCATGACGAGCTGAGCTCGTCATGAGCAGGGAAGGGGTTAACCAACTAACTAACTACCTATTTTAACTAAACCCTAACCATAACTCTGCTACCAAAAGAAAATACTGTTAGAGCGCGCAGGTCACCCGACTATATATATACCACACTCACCTGGGCCCATAATCAATTAACATATAACTTAATCAGGTAACCTTTGCTCTACTACCAGATATTTCTTTCCAACTCGGTCCTGTACCATTAACTTACCAACTCTTGTCGCTGGTACCTGTAAACCTATTGGATCAGGGAGTTAGTTTGAAGATAGGCAGCGAAAATTAACATTGCACTCATGTAATAACCACAGACTCTGGAAAATTTCAAACTCTTTATCTAAATTTCTTAAATGGTCATGATCCAAAGATTAAACACCAAAAGACTTTCAATTATGAAAGAATGTAACTATGCATAAGATGTATTAAACTAATTTCGATCATTTAGCAATAGGGAGAGTAAAGAAAAGGAACATGAAATACAATCAAAATGTTTAAGCATTTAACAAGAGGGAGGGTAAAAAGGGAACATATGTCAAACTTTAACAATAAGAAGGGTAAAGAGAAGGAACCTGATATGCAAACATGCAGCAATTAAAACATGTAGCGATTAGGAAGGGTAAGAGAGAAAACAAATAAATGACGAACCCACATAGATTTTCTATTTACCTAGAATGGTGTGAAGAACTAACCCTGGCCACAGGTCAGTTTATAGGACAGAACCCCGAAAGTTGCAGTCGCCAGTAGGCTAGCAGGTGCAGATTCAGAATCAGGACAGGTAAAGCCAAATTGGATCAGGACAGGACCACCAAAGGTTGAGACTGGCACCCACAGTTAAGTTGAAACGCCTGCGCTACTCCCTCTCTGCAGCTAACAGCCAGAACCCCGATTGGGTTATCGATTTCCCCGACTAAGTGCTTCGCCAGCACTTCAGCTCCCAGAACCCCGATTGGGTTATCGAATCTTCTGACAGAGTGCTCCGCAGCCCTCTGCTCTTGGTCACCTATTGAGTGCGTTGGGTCAGTGACAGGTCAGCTATTCGGAAAAGTCAGACAATTAACTAGCTAAGTTTACCCTAGTTATATTATTTTTCAGGTCAGTGTACCACCCCCCAATGTTGCAAGTGTAAGGATTCCCAATTTTGATTGGACAAGGAATGAGGAGAGGTCATCACACCATACCAAAATGACACTTTTCTTTTGAATATTCTATTAAAGTTCCCACCCATCAATTTTTATTTTCCCATGTATGTTTTATTCCACCCAACAATGAATGTTCTATTATTTGTTACATTTCAGTTCATATTAGAATTCTGTTTCCTTCGTAAAGTTCAGGAGGCGAGGTTCCCTGGCGCATCTTGGTCAAGACTGTCCCTGGCACTCATTCAATGCCATGACTCGATAGATTTTAGACTCTGGTGCGCAGGCTCAACGGTTTCAATATGGAGTTCAGCGACAGGCATCAGGCCCAAATTGATTTACATGTAAGAATAGAAAAGAAACAGTTTGAGAACACAGAATAAAAGAATGCACTGTATACCACTTATCTCTACTCTATTCCCATTACTTTATTTTAACTGTTGCATTAGAAATTAGGCAGAACGAACAGCTTAGCAAAAGCAGGAGTGCAAGCTTCATGCATGCTGTAACACAGAGCAACCATTTTAGTTGTATTGCGCAGAAGCGAAAGTTTCCCTCCAAAGCAAAGAGTACGTCATGTCACGTGAGTATGACAGACACATGCGCAATAGAAAATCCTGCGTAGCAGCAGCCATTTTTAATGCAAGCGGATTAACATTAGTAAAAGCACATATGCAAGCTGTAACGCAGAGCAGCCATTTTAGTTGTAATGCGCAGAAGCGAAAGTTTCCCTCCAAAGCAAAGAGTACATCATGTCACGTGAGTATGACAGACGCATGCACAATAGAAAATCCTGCGTAGCAGCAGCCATTCTTAATGCAAGCGGATTAACATTAGTAAAAGCACATATGCAAGCTTCCCTTGGATGTTGTGTAATGCGATATTAGTAATACGAACATGTTGATTAGTATTTTTAACGTTATGTCGAGAGGACTGAATACAAGCAAGTTGTGTTACGTGCAAATCCTTGCTCCATCACTTGCGTCGGAAAGCCCCCTTGCATACATTATACCTAGGGCAGGTATAATATGGCTTAGGTGTTTACAAAGTGATGCATCTACTTAGATGCATCACTTTGTAAATATGGCGCAGCACGGCGCATTTTTTACACTGCTGGTGCGTCACAAAAAGTGGCGCACCGGCGGTGCAAAAGTGCCGCAAGGGCTCATAAATAAGCCCCAGAATCTGCAAATCATAATACTAGTGAGCTGCATAAACCGTGCAATAAGTCAACACTCAAAACCACAAGACTTGAAAAATATTGAACGTCGACTGGTCTGCATGTGGTGAATTCTATCTGTTGTGATAGGATGGAGGCTTGAGTCAGGTGAGGTAATGGATCAGTGCTGGTCCTAGTCCTGTATCGATAGTATTGATTAGATTGTCTTCTCGCTACCAAGCAGCGCAGAGACACCGGAAACCTACATGTATCCAGCTGAAAGCAGTGAGGGCGGTCTCAGGCTCTGTTCCTCAGTCGTTTGTTTTTTAAAGAAAAACAAACCGGATAGTTACCACTAGTTAGCAGTAGTGACTAGCTAGTGAACGAAAACCGTAAGTTTACGAAGGTTTTCTTTCCTTCACATTTTTCAGCTGAGTATGATGATGTATTGTTCCAATCCTCTTTGTCAATCGTACTAACGTATTTCATGACCGAAAGGCTGTGTCACGGAATGCATAGGTCTGTCGCGCCACCATGTGGGCATTTCCTTTACTGCTTTTGACATTTCACATCCTGACGTGCAGTGGCTCCATCATTGTCAATCACTGAGAGTGGTCCCTGTGTAACAAACAGCATGCTCGTTTTCTCACATGTAAGTTAGCGCAAATTTAGTACCCTAAGAGGGAGAGTTACTAAGCTTTCACGCCATGTTTGTGTTACAAAAGTGACGGAAAACGGAGCAAAATCTTTTTTTCCTAATTTTCTTTCCAGCGCTAAACGTATAGCATAGCGCTGCTTCACATTACTTTGCGCCATTGGGTCATGCCAAAGGTGGTGCATGGTCGTTCCCATGCAACCACCCAAGGGGACTCATTTATGAGGCCGCGCGTCACTTTTACGCCGCCGGTGCGTCAATTTTTGTGACGCACCAGCAGCGTAAAAAATGTGCCTTGTTGCACCATATTTACAAAGTGACGCATCTAGGTGGATGAGTCACTTTGTAAACCCTTGCGCTACATTACACCTGCGCCAGATATAATGTATGCAGGGGGGGCGTTCTTACGCAAGAAAGGGTCATAGAAGTGACGCAGTGAAATCTATAGGATTTCACTGTGCCACTTCTAGGACGCAAATGCGTCAATTTCCCACGCCTGCCTCACAGCAGGCATAAGACTGACGCAGGCAGCCACATGTGAAAGGACACATTGCTGGAGTTGCGTCACTTCTGTGACACACTCTAGCAATGCGTCACTTTTGCGGCATACAGATACGTCAGAAATACTGACGTATCTGTAACTCCTCACCCAATGATGCATCATACTGTAAATATGAATCATCATTGTTGTCGCAAGGAGGGCACAATGAAAAGTGACGCATCGCTGTTTTCACGCAGCGATGCGTCACTTTTCATAAATGAGGCCCAAGGTTTCTAACGCTAAACCCGATTTACTAAACACAGCAGATTGGGTTTAGCGTGAGAAAACGGTGCCCTTTTAAATGATACGCAAGGAAGGAATTTCTCCTTCCTTTTCTGACTTTGCATGCTTGATGCACTGTGCAGCACGCATACAGAGTGGGAAAGCTCCCCCTCGTGTCTAGGCATAGTATTTTGAACAGGAAGGATACCCTTCCATCCTGTACAAAACCTATGCTAGACACACACACCCTAGCGCGCTAGGGTGGTGCACGGCGTACAGCAGCCGTAATCAGCGCCGAGGTAAGGGAAAGGGGAGTACAGGTGTTTGAACGTATGGCGCTCTCCTGCTCCCTCCCTGTCGCGCAACGTATCGCAGTCTCGCGGGAGGATGTGCTGCATTGCATGGAGATTTAGTAAATCTCCCCCTAAGTAATAACCATAACTCGAATCTCTTCTGTAACATGTCTTAAAACAAGATCAATTCATTCGATTAATTGTTTGCCTGTCTTTAATTGATGAAAGTATCCTCCCTTTCCACTCATTTTCTCAAAAACATTAAACGTAAATCTTTGATTTCGTTATAGACACAACTGAAGGAAACTGGAGTGTGTTTTGCACATTAACTGTACAAGATTACTTCCGTCTTTATTATGCGCTGTACTGGAATGCTCCAAAAGCATACTTTATATTTTATTTGTAAAGGCACATGCTTGCAACCACAATAGCACATCGGAAAATAAGTAATTATTTTGATATAACCAAATTATTATATATTTATTAGGTTACCTCTTGCTACCAATATTTAGTCTGTGCCAGATTCTTACAATTTCCGCATCCCCCCCCCCAAAAAAAGTTGAATAAGTGTGTCCCCCGGTACTATACTGCCATTTCTTTTCTTTAAATAAGCTGGGAATTACTCTATCTTTAAGATGTAGTATTTTCTCTGAGTGATTAAAGAATTAAATATCTCTAATTTATCAAGCTCATTATCATCTTATTTCTTTGGTCTTGCTAACAACATGCTTGTTCCTTTCTTTTATTTGGCACACACATTTTACTTTTCTTACATTACCAAGGTGCCTGGGTTCCCATTATGTCTATAAGGTTTATTTGTTCCTACCTTTAATGTTTCCTTTCATTTACTCTATAGAATTTCTTGTTTCTTTCTTTTATCTTATTTTGTAAATTCCTTTGGTTCATTTTTCATGTTTTCCTTCCTGCTCTCTCTGACAGTTAGTTTGTTAGAATGCGCAGGTAAATAATACAATAACACTGATGTATCAATCAATCAATCAATCAAGATTTGTAAAGCGCTGCTTATCACCCGTGAGGGTATCCAGGCACTGAGGTAAGGGAGCAGGCTGCTGCTGGTCGCTTTTAGTTGGACAGTCAGGACTTTAGTCCATGTCTAAATTCTTGAAGGTTGGGTGAGGTTCGGAGGTGGAGTCTGTTCCAGGTTTTTGTGGCCAGGTAGGAGAAGGAGTGGCCGCCAATTCTGCTTTGGTGAGAGGGTGAGAGAGGGTGAGAGAGGCAGAGCGCAGGTGTCTGATAGGTGCGTGCAAGTTCAGCCTGTGGTTTCATTAGGCTGGTCCTTGATAGTGCAAGGCTTTGTAGGTTTGGGTCAGAATGGTGAACTGATATCTTTTGTCTACTGGGAGCCAAAGTAGTTGTTAGAGGGGGGGTGAGGTAAGCTCGCTGAGGTAGGATGCGTATGAGCCTGGCTGCTGAGTTCTAGATGGTCTGCAGTCTGTTCAGTGGCTGGGTGGTGACTCCCACATAGAGAGTGTTGCTGTAGTCCAGATGACTGGTGATGAAGGCCTGTGTGATTGTGCGTCTGGTGCATCTGGTGCTGATCAGGATCAGCTTGATGATTTTCTGAAGCATGCGGAGCGTGAGGAAACATGTTGAGGATACTGCATTGATTTGGTTTTCATTGTGAAAATGATGTGAAGTATGATGCAGGGCCAGGATCTGCAGGCCACAAGGTGCCATTCCAGGGTTTGGCATTGTCCCCGAAAATTAGTACCTCTATTTTGTGTGTTGAGTTTCAGGCAGTTGTTCTGCATCCAGCATGCCACTCTGGTCATACATCAGTGGAAATTATTTTTGGTGTTAGCGGGCTCCACAGATAGGGAGAGTATAAGCTGAGTGTCGTCAGTGTATAAAATGATAATCATATCGTGAGCCCTGGTTAGGGTGGCCAGAGGTACCATGTATGTGTTGCACAGGGTGGGGCTAAGTGAGGATCTCTGGGGGATTCTGCAGATGATGTTCTCTAGGTCTGAAGTGTAGGCTGGGAGGCGGATGCTCTGAGTTCTTCCAATAAGGAAAGATGCAATTCAATTTAGGGCATTTATTCTTTTTGGCAGGTTTGAGTTCTGGGGTGAACCAGTTATTTTGCTTGGTGGTTCTGCCTTGTTCTTCCATTATGAGGGAATCAACCCTGTTGGCGCACTCAAAGATCCAGGTGTTGAAGTTTTTGACAGCCACCTCGAGGATGAGGGTGGTGTCTGAGGTGGAGGCTCTGAGGGTGTTGGTCCACAGGTCCTCGGTTACGTGGTTCCAGCTCCTGTGAGAGGAGCTGGTATCGTTTGTGGACCAGTGAGCGGTTTGACCAGGTTAGTTTGGTTAAGTGTCTGTGGTCGGTGACTATTTGGGTTAAGCCTAGGCTCTCGATCAGGTTGGCAGCGTAAGTGCTCGATGTGAAAGTTGAGGTCTACAAGGAAGATGAAGTTCTTGGATTTGATGGCCAAGGGTCTATGAAATCGTGGATGTCTTCACAGAATGCGTGCCGTGGGCCTGGTAGCCTGCATGCCAGGGTGCCCCCCAAAGTGGTTTTGTTTTCCATGTTGAGAGGGAAGTTTAGGTGTTCCATGATTGCGGTGGAGTCATCTGTGGTTGCAGTGTAGTGGAGAGACTCTTTGAAGATGATGGCTATTCCACCACCATGATTGTTGATGTGGTCCTGGTGTATGATCTTGTATCCGTTTGGCGTGGCGGTGGCGATGTCTGACTCTGAGTGGGTTTTTGCCAGGTTTCAGTCAGGGAAGATGACGTTGGGGAAGAGGGAGGTGATAGAGTGTCAGATCTCAGAGGCCTGTTTGCGGGGAGAGCCGGAGTTGATCAGAAGACAGTAGATATCTCCTGGGTCTAAAGTAGGGCGGGGTTCCTTGGGAGGGCTGTGCGGTGTTGGAGGTGAATTGGCAGTGGCGGCAGGAGAAGGGTCCTGTTGTAGAGCCCAGAGATGCGCTGATGCAGTGTGTGCAGCTGGGTCCGGGATTCTGGCTGTAATCTTGGCAATGGTTTATCTGCAGGTCGGTGGAGGTCCAGGTGTCACAGTCCAGGCATGGACGGTCATGGACGGGCTTGCCTTCGGTGCACTTTTGGCTCCAAAAGGCTGAACTGAGGCCTGGGCTAACTGGGAGGGGGCGGGGTACTAGGTCGGGTAGCAGGGATGCTGTAAGATAGAAAAAAGATTTTGCATTGTTTTGTGTAAGTTAGCATTTGCAGCAACATTTTGTATACGGGCTACATTTTAAATCATAATCGAAACTAATCCCTTGCCATTTCGGAGAAAAGGCCCCTGATGAGTTGCGTTTCTCCAAAGTCGAGTTTTACTACACTAATGAATACACTGTTCTTATTAGTGCATACCTTTCTTCATAGATCTAAGCCTTCTCTCACTTGTCTAGTGGAGGGCATTAGCAGAATTACCTTGAATAGTAGGTAATGTGTGCTCGGCCTCAGAATTGAAACTTACTCCTTTGTTATATACTGTCCACTGCATCTGATAGGAAAATTCCACTATCAGCATGTTTAGCCCAGCTATGAGATGTACATAATGTGTCTTTATGCTTACTGATTTCAGTCCCTCTGCAGCACTCATAGAGACTGGGCAGACCGGGATCCACTCTGAGTGTACTCTGAATAAATAATTATTGGTTTGTATTTTCTACTGCCTGACCGACACTTTATTTGGTATGGAAGGCTGAGAGGTGGTCCTGAGTGACCAGGGTGACCCTAATCGGGCCACTTCCTTCATTTGACACCCAAACAGGGACTCTTTCGCGTCTGTAACCCATGCCCTCCCGAGGACAGATGGAGAGGTTGAGGATATTTTCTGGTCGGACTGACGGATCAGGGATCCCTGCACAAAAAGTTATTGCTACTCGCAGTTGCCCCTTCTGTCCCATTGGACGGTGCCTCGCCCAGTGGTCATCCCGGCTGGAGTCTTGAAAGGCGAAATCCTTGGATCTGACCGCTTGGTCTGAAGAGTCGGCAGCGGAGAATTATTTTGTTTGACCTGCATATACCAAGTGAGTTTGTTTTGGTCCTTTGTGGATATGGTACCATTTTGGTTTGTATTTGGCATGGTTGGAGGACCGTGTTTTGGATAAAAGCACTTGCAATTGCCTTGCCAGGCAAAAATAACGAATTTGGTTTCTTTTTGAAAATGCCTTGGTTCAGTCGATTCTTGGTTTCTTGTTGTCGTTGTTGTTCTGCAGATGCTCGATTGGAAGTAGGACAGCCGGCACCTCCAGAAGGCACTCCTAATTTTGACATGTATGTAAAGCATGGTATTGGCCCTATTATGTTTAGTACACTTTGGCACAAATATACGAAGGACAATGCTGAGTTGCGCAGTGGCCATTGATGGGCACTTTTTTTTTTATGTTTGAAAGCTTTATTAAGGTAAAATTGGATATTACAATAAGGTGACATCAGCAAATAACAAGAGAAAAGGTTAAATGTTTGGAGAAACCAAACAGAAGTAGCCGATGGCACAATGAAAAAGCAAAGCATTTTGAAGATTTTTTAGGGGGAGGTAGGGGGGAAGGGAAGGGAGGGAAATAAAACCATGCTAATAACATAGAAGAATGAATAAAAATAAAACACAATGAATGTCGGCAATAAAGTACAGTAAATTCACAATGTTCAGCAAATACCTGAAATAAGAACCTTAGAAAAAACATGAATAAAGCTTAAAAAACTGCATTAGTGAAATTGAAAAACATCATAAACTGTGCGGGGAATGAGATTTTGGTATCAATTTATGATCGAATTAATAATTTATCTCATTCGTGATTTTGGACCGCTAATATCTGTCATTGAGTAAAAGACAACTCCCACACAGGTTTAGTTAAATCCCATTAAATGACGCCACTCTGAAGAACCACTTACAACTGATAAAGTTTTAAGGCTTTTATATAAAAGTCAGATTTGAATGCGTATACAATCTTCTCAAGATAAATCTCAAATATACAAAATACAAAATCGGTTCCTTAATCAGAAATTTAAAGTTTCGATGTAGAGTGGTTCCTTTGCGTCATCTATAGAAAGAGAAAATAATCAAGTTAAATCTGTCCCTACTCTATACTAGGTGACATCCCTATTTCGCAAGTTCCTGGTACCCTAAAAAGGTGTCAGCAGTTTGACTTCCAAAGAAGTACAAACTCTCTTAGCCTCTAAAGGTAACTTGAGTTTAAGAGCAGTACCCTCTCTGCCTACCCATCCGCTCTCCTAAGGGTCCTCGGCCTACTGCTCCCTTGCGCTCTGATCTCTCTCAGCGCATCTGCTCAAGGCATCTACCCTTGCCTTGCTCTGAGCAATTTGCCTCGCTGTTCCTAATCTCCAATTGCCAATTGCTACCTCCTCCCCGGGGTGCTGTCCCTAAAATACACAATCACAGTGTGGGTGGAACGCCCCTTGACGCCCACCTCGGACTTTCCCCGATGATGTCAGTTTCTGGCTCTTTCCATTGCTTCATCTCTTTGCGTCGTCCGTTAGGTTGACCCTTCTCTTTAGATGTCATCTTCATCTTCTTGTTGGCGACTTTTAGTTGACACTTTCATCCAAAGTCAGATAACCTTAAACAAGACCTTAACATTATAACTCTTTCTTTGACCTTACTAGATCCTGTGAATGGTCATTCAAAAACAAAGCTCAAATTCCAATCGCCTCCTCTCATGTTTAGGCAATAAACTTCGTTCGACATTTGTCACCTTAAATCTAACAAATGCTAGACTCTTCGGCTCGCACCATCATGTGAAGACTATTCACGACTCCTGTGAGCCCACTAAATTACATACATGGACTACACTCTTGCGAACCCTTGGTCATTCAGGTTATAATCACAAATGACCTAAACTCTTCTAGCATTCCTACAACTTCTTCTACACTGTATAACCTTTAACATACGTTTATATTTGCTCTTAGCAAAATACTTCGTTCGTGTGTGTATACATCTTAGCTAAAATACAATTTCGTAGAGTATAACTTAATACATAGAATATAAAGCCTATACATGAAACATAACTTTGTATTCTCATTGATTTCATCGTTATGTGTATGCTCCTTGCACGTTTCTCCATGTTACATTTCTCTTGCCGTTTCTGCATTTAAAGTTACACACGTACCTGAATTCTACTCTGTACGTTCTACTGTTCGTAAGCATTTCTACATTAGCCCACTACGTCTACGGCCTTCTAAATCTAATACATTCTAAAGTGAATATAGTTATACATTTCCTATACCATGTCGTCACTTTCTGTTTGACTTTTACACTATAGACATCGCTTCACATTACGATATGCATTTCATTCCCACGTTACACAATATTCCTACGTTTATAATAGATGCGTCTAAATATGACTACGATATACTTTCTGTTCAAATTGCGCTCTCTCAGTTCCCCCCTTTGATGACTTTTAGGAGTCATCACTAAAAGCAATTTGAATATCACCTTTTAAACCGAACTAGTTACATTATTTCCTCTTTTCATCATTTCAAGTGCTCTCAAACTTTTATACTGCTGATCTTGTAAAACAGCCAATCTCCTTTCTTGTTCTCTCATAGATCTTTGTAACCGGTTCGCCTTATACCATTTATATAATTTCACAAATCCTAACAATGTGATTATACAAATTAATACTATTAATACAGGTTTTAATATGTACCATATAATATTTTTGCCAAGGTTGGCAAACCAACTCCCAACTTCCCCTACTCCATTACCTACTTTTTCCCAAACATTTATTTTTGTCAAATCTTCTATTTCTTGATGAATTTGTGTAATGTTTCTTATAACCTTCTCAAGTGGTTTTGAATTATCAGGAATATAAGTACAACATTCCTGAACCTTCAAAGATTTACAAACTCCGCCTTCTTTTGCTAATATTACATCAAGAGCAAGTCGATTCTGAAGAACCATTGCTCTGATCGATTGCATCTCACCTTCTATTAGCATTAATGACCTTGCAGTACTTGCAGATAGTCTATCTACGACTGTAGCTAGTCTCCTGATCTTAACATCGTTAAGTATTAAACCTAACATAGGAAACATCGCTCCAAATACGTCTCCTACTATTTCTGCATCTCCTACTTCCCTTTTCGTTCTTGTCGAAGCCTTTCTTTCTATGACTGCTAAATCCTTTGAATGATATATTTTGGGGAAGACAATTGCCAAGTAACACGAACCATACCAATTGTCAGGCAGTTTTACATAGGCATTTCTCCCACATACAAAATATACATTAGGAATCACTTGCATTTCCTTCATGAAATCCTTCGTATAATACTCTAGTCTAAAAGCATGTTCGCAATTTACTTCACCTACAAATACACTCTCATAATATGTCTTGCTTCGAGTTAAACATAACTTTCCTTTCTGTGTTCTATCCAATGCTATTGGACCATTGCTACCTTTCCTTTTATGTGCCTTCTCTTCTTCGGTCCAATCAGTTTTCCACTGTCCTGACATTTTTAATATTTTCTGCCTTCTGTATCGATCATCTATTTGTCCTATAAACTTCTTTTCTACTTCTGACACTTTGCAAGTTAGATTATTTCTGCGTGCATATGATGTATCTAATGTATCCCAAGGAAGGAAGAATTTGGCTAGTCTATCCTCCTTTTTATAATAGTCCCACTTATTCATTTGCTTATAATTCGGAACTTCAGGCAGTACCGAATCATAATTTGAAAAGTAGTACTCAAATCCTTCTCTACCATAAAATATACTTAGCAGTAAGCTACATGTTATCCCATAAGTCAATGGGAGATGATGATATCTAATGCCCTCGTCTACAGAAGCCGGTAATTGCATACAAACGTAGCAATCTTTGGCCTCCATGGCATCGATATATTCGTACAATAATTTGGCATATGCATTTGACCTAAAATTTCCCTGTGACTCGTCTACGTGTAATCTACGAGTTTCATCTGCTAGTAACACTTTTTCACGTATGACATTGCTCTCCTCCTTCTTTCCCCCAAGAGCAGGTTTCAAAGTCGTTACAAATTTTACATTTGCTATTTCCGTGTCGGTTTCATGTCCTACTATGTGTGATATTGTCACTACTGTAATTATGAGAAATATCACTACTGCTATAAGTGTACCTATTATGCATCTAGCTTTTCTGTTTGGGTTGCCGTTCTCCATGTTGTCAAAACAATGCAACTCTTTCTTTTGCAAAAAAGTTTTCAGTTCAGTCCTTTGCTTGTCTTGTTTTTCTTTTCAGTTTGTAAAGTGCTCTTTTACCAACAAAGTCTCTTTTTCGCAACAATGTCTCTTTATTTTTAACAACAGACAACCCTAACCCTTCTCCGTCCTCTAAATGTAATCCCTAATTTTATTCTTCTTTCCACTCGGCACTAGGTTATCTTCTTCTTTATAACTTATACACAAAAGTCTTTATGCATCAACAATTATTCTCGTACCTGCAGCTCTTGCAACTAGTTCCAACAATTCAAAACGAATGATTTTGTCTTCTTCCTCGGAGATCTGATGACCAAATGTTGGAAATTGTAATCTGTTCAACACTAAATCCTTAATCCGACTCAAGTATGGGGGTATGGGAAGTGTGAAAGTCAGTAACCCCTCAGTCTCGAGTCCAGGCGTCAACATCCATATCTCCACTGCCACAAATGGATCGAGATCGATTACTTTCACGCTCTTCACTCTCCCAGATTTCTGTCCCCAAGACATCTGCTAGATAAGTCCACTCTGGGGTGGCGTACCTTCTGCAGGGCACACGTACCCTTCTCGACCTTCGTGGACTCTCAGTTCCTGAGTCAGTCGTTTCTTCCTCCTGATCCGATTCTTCAGCGATCGGGACAAGAGTTCTTTCTTGCTTTCCTTCCGAGCTTGGCCTTCTCTTTCTCTCCGGCCAACTGGCTTCGTCACTCTTTGTTTTTCTGCTCCTTGTTCTTGGACCAGTCTCTTGGTCACTCTCAGCTTGTTCAGTTTCCGATTCAGTCTCCCAGTTACTGTCTTCTCCTGAGACGACTTCGGTCTCGCTCGTCTCTTGACCTTCGTCGACCTGTTCTGTCACAATTTCAGCCTCTTCGATCACCTCTACAGCTTGGCTTTCCCCCTCTATGGTTTCTCCACTTTGCGCTGGATTCTCATCCGAGAGAGTAGCTGTTTCTTCTAGAGGTGTTGGCACTCTTCGGGTGTGTGAAGCATGTATCCAGTTTGGCAGGCCTCCACACTTCACCGCTGTATTTGTGACAAGTATGACTTGAAACGGTCCTCTCCAGCGCACGTCTAAGCAGTTCTTCCTTACATGCTTCTTCACCAGGACCCAGTCTCCAGGACTCAGGTCATGGCACAAGTCTTGTGCTGATGGAACCTCTGCAGCCTGGACCTGGAGGGACACAGAATTAATGGCATCAGATAGTCCCTTGCAGTAGTCCAAGATCAAGTCGTCTGTGATGTTCACTAACGCTGCAGTTGGAACCGATGGCAATCTCATAGCTCTCCCCATTAGCACTTCATGTGGAGAGAGGCCTGTTTTCCTATCAGGTGTGCTACGTATGCTCATAAGAACCGCTGGAAGTGCGTCTGGCCAACTCAGGGATGTCGATGAACAAACTTTAGCCAATCTGGACTTGATTGTACTGTTGATCTGCTCTACAATCCCTGAAGCTTCTGGTCGATAGCTGCAGTGTAACTTTTGATCAATTTTCAAAGCTGAACACAACATTTTCACTATTTCGCTATTGAAATGAGTTCCTCTGTCCGATTCCAAAGAGGATGGCACCCCAAACCTCGGTATCAACTCTCTAAGTAACAGTTTCGCTACTGTAAGTGTATCGCACCTACGTGTAGGGTAAGCCTCAACCCATCTAGAAAATATGCAGACAATCACTAAAACGTATCTGAGTCTGTTACATGGAGGCATTTCTATAAAATCAAGCTGCATTCTATTGAAAGGCCCCCCAGACCTTCCTATGTGACTTAATGTAACTGGTGTTCTCTTTCCCACGTTTAGTTGCTGACAGATCGCACATCGCTGACATACTGCTTCTGCCGCTACTCTAAACTTAGGATTAAACCATGTTTGTCTGAATACTCTCACCATGGCATCTCTACCTATGTGTGCTGATCCATGCAATTTCCTTGCCATTGGACTAACAAGTTCATTTGGTAAAACTGCCCTCCCATCGGCAGAAACCCAAAAATTCATCTCACTTTTCTCACATCCCGCTGTTTCCCAGCCCTTTTTCTCATTATCTGGTGCATTCTCTTGGACATTCCTTAACTCATCCCACGTATCTACAGTGTCTAATAACATCGTCAATTCAGTTCTTTCTTGAATTCCCCCCACTTTCACATCAGTGTGAGAATATCCCTGTTCAGCACAATAACGTGCTACTTCATCGGCATAACGGTTGCCCTGCGACACAAAGTCTACGTTCTTCGTGTGCGCAGCACATTTGACAACGGCTATGGCTGACGGACCTTGCAATGCATCTAACAAAAGTCTCACGAATTCTCCATTCCTAATGGGAGAACCCGAGGAGGTCATGTAACCTCTTTGAGACCATAACTGCCCATAATCGTGAACTACCCCGAAACCATACTGGCTATCGGTGTATATGGTGACTCGAAGTTTGTCGCCTGCTAAGCAAGCACGAGTCAAAGCAACAATTTCAGCTACCTGTGCGGAGTGTACTCCTTCCAGGCAAGCGGCTTCTACGACTCTGGTAATTGTACAAACTGCATAAGCTGCTCTCAGCTGGCCGATATCGTCTCTTACGCATGAACCATCAACAAAGAAAATTTCATCAGGGTCAGTCAATGGCTCATCTACGATATCGGGTCTCGGTTTGGTGCATAGTTCAGTCACATCGAGGCAGTCATGATCTGTACAAATTTCGTCTTCCACTTCATTTGGAAGTGGCATCAAAGTAGCAGGATTCAAGACGGAGCATCTTTTCAGGGTCACATTCTCGGCAGCCAGTATGACTTGCTCGTAGCGTGTGAGCCTGCTATTTGTCAGATGCTGAGCCTTAGTCCTGGTCATTAACAATTCCACAGAATGCGGTACATACACCACTAACTGATGTCCCATCACTACGCTTTCTGATCTCTCAATGCTGACACCCGTTGCAGCTACGGATTTGAGACATCCGGGCAACGCTGCGGCTACTGGATCTAATGTAGCCGAGAAATACGCCACTGGCCTACGCGCATCTCCGTGGATCTGAGCTAAAACTGCTAAAGCGCATCCCTCTCTTTCGCAGCAGTAAAGCAAAAATGGTTTTGTATAGTCAGGCATTCCTAAAGCCGGGGCGCGACATAAGTCCTCCCTCAGCTGCAAAAACGCCATCAAACAGTCTTTGTCCCATGGTACCGGATCACTCACTCCCTTGTGCGTCAGTTGTAATAACGGCTTTGCCTTCAGTGAGAAGTTGGCTATCCACTGTCGACAATAACCGACCATGCCTAGAAACATCCTGACCTCTCTTTGTGTTGTAGGCGCGTTCATTTTCATAATCGCCTCTATTCTGTCTGGAGACACCTTCCGTTTCCCCTTTTCAATCCTGTGGCCCAAGTATTGCACTTCAGTCTGACAGTATTGCAATTTACTTGGAGACACCTTGTGCCCGTTCTCGGCCAAGTGATTTAACAAGGTTATGGTGTCTACTCTGCAAGCTTCCTCTGTTTCTGACGCAACTAGGAGGTCGTCTATGTACTGGACTAGAACTGAGTTCCTGGGCAGCACTAGACTTTCAAGATTTCTCTTTAAAAGCTGGTTAAAGATCGATGGGCTTTCTGTATATCCCTGAGGGATACGACACCATGTTAAAACGCGATCTTCCAGCTTAAGAGCGAAAAGATACTGGCTCTCTTCGTCTAAAGGAATCGAAAAGAAAGCCTGGCACAAATCTATCACGGTGAACCATTCAGCTTGGAACGGTATCTGAAATAATATCACTGATGGATTCGGTACCACTGGACAACATGAGACAACAATATTATTAATCTTTCGAAGATCCTGCACTATTCTGTATTTTCCACTAGGTTTCTGCAAACCCATAATCGGTGAGTTACATGGACTACCCACGATCTCCTTCAGTATTCCCTGTTTAATCATGGATTCGATCACAGGCTTTATTCCTGCAATCGTCTCTGGTGTCAACTTGTATTGTGGTGTTCTTGGGTACTCAGCATTGAGTCTTACCAAGATCTTTACTGGTTCTACTCCTTTGATCAAGCCTATTTCTTCTCCAGTAAAATCCCACACCTCAGCTGACACTTTCTCCCTCAAGTCCCGTGGAAGTTCCTCCACTGTTAAGGTAGGATATAGTTCCACGCATTCCTGCGACTTCATGACTTTAAAATCAGCATCCTCATCATTGGTCTGCACTTCTACTCCTTCAGGTGTGCAATGTATTGTGCAATTCAATTTACACAACAGATCTCTTCCTAGCAAACACACCGGGCTAGAATCACAGATCACAAACTGATGTTCGTCACTGTAATTCCCTATCTTCACTGACACTGGTTCCGTCAGAGGATTCGTCATCCTCTTGTTTGCGACTCCTACCACCTGAATCATTTCTCCTGATACGGGCAGACCTGGGACTACCGCTGATCTCAACGTGGATCTAGTGGCTCCCGTATCCACCAAAAAGGTCGTAGGACATCCGGCTACTTCAGCTTCTACGTATGGTCCTCTCTGATCTACTTCCAGGGCTGCTCCTAAAGTGCAGTCTTCTTCCCTATTCACTCGTTGCCCTGTAAGAGGATCAACGTAGTAGCATTCTTCTCCTCCTACGAACAATGGCATTTGTCTATAGGTTTTCCCTCCATTTGCAATGCGAGGTGGTTGAGGAAACGGGGCTCGAGGAGTCTGAGTCCCCCCTTTGATAAACTTTCCCTTCGGGACTGTTGCTCCCTTAACCACGTTGTTCCGTACCTCTTCCTCCTCCTGTTCTAATTCCCCTGTCTCAATATTATAGGGACACTCGCGTCTCCAATGTCCCACTTCGTTACACTGATGACACCTGGTTGTCCTTTTCAATGTCGCGATATCCATTCTTGGTCTCGGTCTTTCTTCCTCTTCTCTATTCTGATTGTTCTGTTTCTTTGCCTGCGTTACTGTTCCCTGCTGTCGCTGTCCACCCTTTCCAGCTGCTTGCATCTGCACTAACATTAACTTTTCCTTGAGCTTCTTTGCCTTCGAGTCTATCTCATCGCTACAATACCTTGCATACCTCAGAATTTCGTCTAAAGGTTTGTTCTGCCAACAGATCAAGTGCTGTTGAATCATTAGGCTTATGTCTGGTCTCAATCCGAGAACAAACTTTGACACAAACTGTCCTATGTCTTTAGGATCCATTACGTCTAACCCGCTATACTGCTTGAATGCTTTCAATAATCTCTCGTAAAACTCATGAACTGTCTCTTTAGGCTCCTGGGTTGTTCGATCTATCTTAACCCAGTCTATGTCTTGCACTGGCACTTTCTCTTTCAGCCATGTTATTACTCTCTCGTATTTTTCCATGACTCTGTCTGATGGACCACCTGTCTGTGCATCTCTCTGAGGCTCACAAGTGGGCCATTCAATACTAAGCTTGCATGCCGTCCACAAGTCTCCGGGTACTACGATATCGAACAATGTGTTCAAATCGATCCAGAGAACCTTAGAGATCTTCACGAATCTCTCTACCTGCTTGTACCACTCAACGGGATTTTCTCTAAGTTTCGGGAAGGAATTAGTGAATGCCGCTAAATCCCCCCTACTCCATGGTACATGCACGTAGTTTCCGTTCGCGATCTCTCGCAAAGGGAAAGCTTCCATTCGCATTAGGTCTGTATCCTGAGACTTCACAAGTGTACTCCGTCTGACAGATCCCTTCTTGGACCATCTTTCCTCCCATCTATCCAGATCTCTCCATATTCTAATACACATGACCAATTCCCTTATGTGTACTCTTAGCCCAATTGTTCTGCGCTCATCCAAATCTAAATCCGTGCAGTTCAACCTATGATTGGCCTGTAAGGCCTTAGTTCGTGATATGTCTATCATGTATTTTCCTGCCAATTCTGATAACTTTTCGTGAGCTGCCCTTGCTTTTCGAGTAACATCCTTGGATAAAAACAGTATCTCATCTGGAGCGTACAGATCTAACCTCTCGATTGCCACTGTGCCGTCAATTATTTCATCTAAGTCTGATTTTAAACTCATTACATCTATGCGTCTTGCTTTTATTTCGGCTCTCAGTACGTCAGTCCTAGGTTGTTCTCTCACATCCCTTTCTCCTCCACTATACGCCCTACGCCTGAGCACAGGTGAGTTATGAGGAATTTTTCTTCCATCTCTTTGTTCCCACCTCTCTAAATCCCAAGCCTTTCCATCTTCCCTTGGGGTGTGGTGGAACAATGCTCCTTCCTTCAACCCTACATTCTGTCTTTTGGACTCGGTTTCTCCAGATACAAGATAAGATCCTCCGTGATGTTCTAAACCACTGTAACTCGCTTGCTGTCTGGTATCACTTAACAACCGATAAGGTCCTTCATGGCTCTCCATGCTCCCGCGATCTCTTTCGGGATCACCGGATGTATGGCGAGACGTTTCGCGACTCCCTAAATTCTCCTGACTTCGTCCACTATCACCGGATGCATGTCGAGACGCTTCGCGACTCTCCATGTTTCCGTGATTCCAATGTTGCACATTTTCATCTGGGGCATGGTGTGTGCACCTAAAGGTATTCCGGTATTCCTGCGTCCTTCGTTCTCCTTCACTGAAAGTGACGCGAGGTACTTCGCCACACCCTGCACTCCTATCATTGCACATTTGCCTATTGCCGCTAATGGTAGGGCAATTATCTCTTCTGCTTCCTTGACTCCCTCTCTCCCACTCTGGGCTGCTTTCGCCAGCTCCACAATGAGAGAGGACCTTGTTATCCTGGTCTCTCCACTCAGCTCCTGTTTCTAAGCTTTTATTCCTAGCCTCCTCAGCAGTGTCCCATTCTTTCAGATATTCCCTTAATTCTTTATAGGATTTCGGTTTTGGTCCCCTCAAATCCATCGATCCTCTTTGATCCCCTTGTTCTGTCCAGGGACCCGTCGCGGAATCTAATGGGGTACTCCGACTCACTGGTGCTAATCTCTGTCTTTGAGGATTCATCGTGTCTTTCCTATTCTCCATCTCTGCCCTTTCCCTGTCCCATCGTGCCTGTTCCTCCTGCTGGACCCCCTCTGGGTTGTAGATTGACACAATAGGGCCTATGGTAACAGGTACTTGTAAAGCGTCCGGCATTTGGTACGACCTTACACACTGCGTCTCTGGTGCTTTCTGGACCACAAATCTTCCCACTACTCTCTGTTCAGAACTAGCTTGGGGTATTTCCTCACTCTTGTTAGAGTCCCACTCTGTTACTGGGATCGATTTATATTCTCCCCATCTAGCTCCGTCCCCTTGCTGTAATATGGGACTTGCGGATTCACCGCTATATGGAGGTGGTCTCTCTGTTAACAGCCTCTCTAACAGATCTTCTTCCGTTTCGCTATCCTCGTCTTCCTCTTCTAGGGGTTTCTTTTCTCCCGTAGCTTCTATCATGGTGAACAGTTTGTCTGCTTCTATCTTTTGCACTCTCCACTTCTTAGCTTCCTCATCCCATTTTGCATCCTGTAATGCCTTTACTGATCGTCTCACTCTTTCTTGACGCCTCTTTACGCCTTTTGCGTGTGCTGCTTTAAACCATGCACTAAGAGCTTCGAATTGTGTTGGCCTCGGTAGAGGTCTTGTTGCAAGCATTACCGCTTTCAGTTGGTTCAACACGTCTAGTTTAAATGTTCCGAATCTCGGAAACGTCAATTCCTTTTCCCCTTCTGTTAGCCTATTCCACTCCGAAATCCACAGTATTGAGTGCAAGCCGACATTTACTGCCATATGATAAGCTGGTGTGCCTTCAGGTGGAGCTTCTTCTCCGGCATATAAGTTTCTTCTATTCTTCCTAAAGATTTTTCTTAAACCCTTAAAGCACTTCATTTTAGATGATCTACGATTTCCCTTATTTAATTCTCTTCCTTATTTACGTCCTGATGACAACCACCAATCCCGGTGCGACTCTCACTAGTCAGCCTATCCCAACGATGTTCCGTGCTAACCGACCAATCTCAGCGCGACTCTACGCTGACGTCACTCGGTCCCTCTACAGCAGTTACCTTCGTTTCTCAACTTGTCTCGCGATCTCACATGCGTTTCATTCATACGCCGAAAAATGACTACTTCCGTCCAAGCGATCACTTTTCTCTGACTGTACGGCCACAGTCTAACTGTAATTGTCACCTCAACTGGCGAGACGTCTTTTCCTCGTACGGTCAGACGTTCACCTCAACTGATAGGTTACTTACACACAGTAAACGTACGACCAGCATGCGTTTACTCATACACTCACTCAAACGCTCCCCCTATCATCGGTCTGCGGGCGATCAATGGTACCTCATGACCCCCTTCAATGGTAGACAAATTACTCTGGGTGTTCGATACACCCGAACCACTTAAGTCCTCTGGACATAAGATTTTATCCGGTTGCGCGCGCTCACAACCTTCCCTCAATCACACTACAGGCATTCAACTCCGCTTGACATTACAACACAAGAACAACATAAAACACCGCAATCTTACAACGCATGACCCTTATACTCACTCTCGACCGATTCTGCTGCTTTTCTCTCGATGCACCGTCAGCACCTTCTTCGGCAGGGATTCGTCGTCTGGTCGTCGATGACTAGGGACCTTGGGGTAAACTAAACCTGGCCTAGGTCGTCTTCCTCAAGAAGATAACCATCATACTCTGCTACCAACTGCGGGGAATGAGATTTTGGTATCAATTTATGATCGAATTAATAATTTATCTCATTCGTGATTTTGGACCGCTAATATCTGTCATTGAGTAAAAGACAACTCCCACACAGGTTTAGTTAAATCCCATTAAATGACGCCACTCTGAAGAACCACTTACAACTGATAAAGTTTTAAGGCTTTTATATAAAAGTCAGATTTGAATGCGTATACAATCTTCTCAAGATAAATCTCAAATATACAAAATACAAAATCGGTTCCTTAATCAGAAATTTAAAGTTTCGATGTAGAGTGGTTCCTTTGCGTCATCTATAGAAAGAGAAAATAATCAAGTTAAATCTGTCCCTACTCTATACTAGGTGACATCACTATTTCGCAAGTTCCTGGTACCCTAAAAAGGTGTCAGCAGTTTGACTTCCAAAGAAGTACAAACTCTCTTAGCCTCTAAAGGTAACTTGAGTTTAAGAGCAGTACCCTCTCTGCCTACCCATCCGCTCTCCTAAGGGTCCTCGGCCTACTGCTCCCTTGCGCTCTGATCTCTCTCAGCGCATCTGCTCAAGGCATCTACCCTTGCCTTGCTCTGAGCAATTTGCCTCGCTGTTCCTAATCTCCAATTGCCAATTGCTACCTCCTCCCCGGGGTGCTGTCCCTAAAATACACAATCACAGTGTGGGTGGAACGCCCCTTGACGCCCACCTCGGACTTTCCCCGATGATGTCAGTTTCTGGCTCTTTCCATTGCTTCATCTCTTTGCGTCGTCCGTTAGGTTGACCCTTCTCTTTAGATGTCATCCTCATCTTCTTGTTGGCGACTTTTAGTTGACACTTTCATCCAAAGTCAGATAACCTTAAACAAGACCTTAACATTATAACTCTTTCTTTGACCTTACTAGATCCTGTGAATGGTCATTCAAAAACAAAGCTCAAATTCCAATCGCCTCCTCTCATGTTTAGGCAATAAACTTCGTTCGACATTTGTCACCTTAAATCTAACAAATGCTAGACTCTTCGGCTCGCACCATCATGTGAAGACTATTCACGACTCCTGTGAGCCCACTAAATTACATACATGGACTACACTCTTGCGAACCCTTGGTCATTCAGGTTATAATCACAAATGACCTAAACTCTTCTAGCATTCCTACAACTTCTTCTACACTGTATAACCTTTAACATACGTTTATATTTGCTCTTAGCAAAATACTTCGTTCGTGTGTGTATACATCTTAGCTAAAATACAATTTCGTAGAGTATAACTTAATACATAGAATATAAAGCCTATACATGAAACATAACTTTGTATTCTCATTGATTTCATCGTTATGTGTATGCTCCTTGCACGTTTCTCCATGTTACATTTCTCTTGCCGTTTCTGCATTTAAAGTTACACACGTACCTGAATTCTACTCTGTACGTTCTACTGTTCGTAAGCATTTCTACATTAGCCCACTACGTCTACGGCCTTCTAAATCTAATACATTCTAAAGTGAATATAGTTATACATTTCCTATACCATGTCGTCACTTTCTGTTTGACTTTTACACTATAGACATCGCTTCACATTACGATATGCATTTCATTCCCACGTTACACAATATTCCTACGTTTATAATAGATGCGTCTAAATATGACTACGATATACTTTCTGTTCAAATTGCGCTCTCTCAACTGTAAGCAGGAGTACATATGCTCAAGGGGGTTTGAAATTATCAGAGGAAAGTGAAGAATATGTCTTTTTGGCGGATTGATCCAGATATAGGGTGAGAGGCAACTAGTAGAGTTCAACATTTCGAGAAGGTTTGCAGGAGGACGCAAAAGCAACATCAAGTCTATGTGAATGGCATACTAGATTCCACCAGCAGCTTAAGGACAGAGTATTCAGGGATTTCCAGTTAGAAACAATATGTTGTAGTGCAAGGGCCAGCATAAGGTCAAAGAGACCATGTGAATGTGGAGGGAGCTCCAAAGCTACTGAAAGGCTACCCAGAAAAACTAAAGAGGTGGAAAAAGGAATAGAGAGACTAAAGATACGGGAGAGACGAGACCATATCTGAGTCCAAAAAAGGCGAACTGAGGGACAGAGGAAGAAGAGGTGTAAGAGATCAGCATTAGGAGCATTACAGGTCCAACAATTAGCCACAGAAGAGGATGTAAAGCGAGAGATAGAAAGAGTAGAAAGGTAAAGTCTGTGATAAAAGAAAAATAGGGACTGAGTAAGAGAGGCAGTACGGGAAATCTTCAAGGACCTGGCCCAGAGCTTGTCCCAAAGAGAAGTTGACCAGGAGTAACCCAAGTCTTTCTCCCAAGACAGTTCCAATTTCGATTTGGGACGATCCGGATCAGGGGCTGAGAAATACCGATAAATAAGGGAAGCTTTAGGAATAGTAGAAAGAATGGTAAGTAGAGAGGGAGACGAGGCCGGTAAACCTTCAGAAGTAAGAGAATAATAACGATCAAGAATGGTTTCCATAAGGATGTAGAATTTCTTTGCAAAAGAAGGAGGGCAATGAAATTGAGATTGGAATTGAGGAAACGAACAGGGAGATGAACCATCAAAAAGATGACGCACCCAGATGATACCTTTCTATCTCCACAAGGGCCATGCGATAGGTCTATTATGTATTAAAATGAGTGAGTTGTACCAGATAGGTAATAATAAGAAGGATTCCTGAGAGACAGAGACAGAGGAAACCAAAGGCCGCAAAAGAGAAGAAGTGTGTTTAAATAGGAGGGGGTTAAGACATGGGGCTTTAGCAGTGAAACGAATTACCTCCTGGAAAGAATAAGGAAGTAATAATTCCTGTTCAACAGAGAGCCAAAGGGGAGAAAAAGGGGGAGATCTCCTGTGAAAACCAGCGGAAGCTTGGCGAAGCGAGAAGGACTTATGGTAGAGGCGAAAGTCTGGAAAATTAGTTCCACCATTAA